>NC_134540.1:30734772-31037803 GCF_050624435.1 Tenrec ecaudatus
TTTGTTATGTCAAAAATTATGCTAATGAACCAGATTTGTGGTGGTTTACATCCAAAGTTATACGAATGAACACAGCTCCAGAATTAAAGTATTTATGTATTTATTCATTTAAGGGATTTATAGGGTGCCCTTGTACTGGGGCTGTGGCATACTGTCCCCTAGGGAAGGGTGATTATATTGGTAAAGTGAGTTTGGGCCCCACTGTGTCTGGGTTCTCCCAACTCCCTGCTGTGTCACCCCTGGCTCTCTCCTGCACAGATCAGTAGGTTGTGCTTCAGGAATCTGCATTCTGGTATGGTTAAATATCTGAGGGGTCCTCTGATTGTTGCAAATTGGTGTCTAATTGGAGCTGAGGAGAGGAGAAAGTATGACTGATGTAGTTGCTGTATTCCTGGGTGGGGAGGTGATATGCAAAGGCTGCAAATACATAAACACCTTGGGTAGCAAAGAGGGGATTTTTGGTGTAGGCTCTTGGAGGCTTTCTGTGAGCCTGGGGTTATAACTACCTTTAGAAAGCAGTCTGGGGAAATTACTACATGCTGCACGTCTTGCATCTTGGGCCCAGGAATGGGTGGCTGGCACTGTCCCACTGAACCTGGTAAGAGCTTAGGAGAACAGGCAGACTCAGTAAATTTAGAGCATATCAATGAGCCCTCAAATTGTTCTGTGGGTGAAAATTGCAAGAGGAAGTCTGAACCACAGACCCTAGTACACTGGAATTGTATTTCTATTACTGACCTCCCAATATTGGCCTCCTTACCCCTTAATTTTCTGATCTAACAACAGGATCACTGGGTGGGTGATTCTACCTGGATATTATCTTAACTCCTCCCCCACAGTTTTTGTTGTTGTTTAAAGGAATGTCCTACTTTTGACATTGTTCTTAAAAGGCAATTTCCTATATATGATTCTTTATTACATTTTCCCCAGGACTTTGTTGTATATATTATCCTCTTGACCAAACAATTATATCCTAAGTATTTTCAACTGAATTGTATAGCTAAATTATAACATGTCAACTCCTCTAATAGACACCCCCCCCCCCAACTATGAGCCTCATCTGTGAGTTCTGTATGGCTATTGCAATGAAATTTAGAATCAAGTTGAAAATCAGAAAATGCTGTGGGAGGAATAGCTGGTAGAAAAACTGGTCAGGAAAAGTGAAGGCTGAGGGCAGGTTTGATATCAACCTCATGGCATTCTTCCTGGTAACAATCAGTGCTGAGAGCTGGAGGAGGTAAGTTGTGCCAGTCCCTTCCCTTGCCATTCTTGCAAGTTGAAAGTCATCGATCCCTGGAGAAGAACATTAAGTTTAGTAGATTAGCCTTTTTCGACACTTCAACATAGTGGTTATACATCAGACTGTTAAATACAAGGTCAGCAATTTGAAACCACCAGACTCTCCGAAGGAGAAAAATAAGGCTTTTTACTCCTATTAACAGTTACAGTCTCAGAAACACACAGGGGCAATTCTACTGTGAATCAGAATTGACGCATCCAGTGAGTTTTAGATGTTTAGTAGTGGGTTAATGATAAAGAGGAACCCCTTTAATGAGGGTGATTGGAACAATGGGTATAACAATCGACAACACAGGAAAAATTATGAGAATGGCACCAGAAAGGTAGTGTTTTATTGTTCTACACAGGAGATTTCCATGACTTGATGGCACCTAGCACTACCACCCCATTATGTAGGGGTTTTTTTTGACTGCTTGATTTAACCAAGTATATACCGCACCCTCGCTTCCATGCATGTAGTCTTCATGGTTGCTGTTCTTTTTATCACTTACACTCCTTTTTCTTAATGTCATTCAGAGCTATAATTTCTGACAAGTTCTGTGACCTTCTTTGTGTTTGCCATTGGGTCAATTTCAATTCAGTTATCTTTTGTGACAGAATATAACAATTCCATAAGATTACTATATATATATATATATACATATATTATGAATTCGATGGAGGGATTACATTGAAGATGAGAATGTTTGTATTTAGCAACATAAACTACTTAGCTTACCTTCCAATAGCCTGCCCTAAAATAAGATCTGGAATTCTATTAAATCAATAAACCCATTTCTATTTGGTCCAATTCCAAGCTTTAGAGAACTATCATGACAGAGTAGATATGCCTCCTAGGGGTTTTCTTAGGATGTAGAATATTTTTGTAAACAGACTGCAGCATATTTTCACACAAAATGGCTGTGGCGTTGAATTGCAGACAGTTAAGTTAGCTTTGAAGTACTTAACCACTGTGCTACAAGTCTTATTTCTATGAGGCTGATGCCAGGGATCTACCTATTAACATTATTACATATAATTCCAGCATATCAGTTACCTCCTGCCTTTGCTTTTCTGCTTTTCTATTACAATATTTTTATTTTTGTATTTTATTTTTGTATTTTACTGTTCAAATACAAGACACTTGTATTTTATTTTAAAACCCTTGATTCCAAAGGGCCCCTGTTGGACCACCCTATAACTATTGTATCCAATTCCATAATTGATCTCTCCTCTCCTACTTGGTCATTAATCTGCTGTTAAAAAAGATGAAGGGAGGTCTGACATATTTAAAAGCTCAACAAATAAGGTTTCAGGTTGACCATTAATCCTCCCTCTAAAAATAACTAAATAAATAAAAAAACAAATAAATAAACTCACTGCCATCAAGTTGATTCCAACTCAAAGTAACACTATAGCATAGAGTAAAACTACATTTGTGGCTTTCTGAGGTTGTAAGTCTTTTCCAAAATAGAAAGTCTCATCTTTTCCCAAGAGAGGTTGGTGGGTTTGAGCTGCTAATCTTGAGGTTAGCAACCCAATGGATAACTCACTAAATAGGGCTCCTTAATTAATCCTACCTTCTCATTGGTGTGTTTCCCTAAATATATCCTCTTTCCTCTCATTGCCAATATAATCTATTGTATCCATATTTTCCATGTGCTGTGGTTTCAGAAAACATCTATACTCACAAGGTACACTTATTAAGCACCTTGAAAATTCTTGAGCATGAAATAAATTCTCTTGCTTTATTGGTCTGGACTACAATTTTATTCTCTTTCCACCCAGGAAATCAATGCTCAAAATTTGCCTCAAATGTCACCAGCTCTTTTAAGAAAATGAAATTTTATTAGGAAGACTATTGCTTTGGTTTCAGAAATAGTATCACCTAAATTCATGAAACACATTTACCACATATGAATCTTAAATTTCATGAGATAGAAGGAGTTATACTGTTGATGTTTGTTGTGTTAGGGAAGTATACAAGTGATGGACATTCATGATGTATTTTCAGACTTCAACTTTAGCCTTGTTTAAAGCTTATCAAAGGAAACCTTGCTTCTCCTTTTTCACCAAGTACATTCTTCACATGATATAATCATCACAACAATTCACATAGGAATCAGCAGTCTAATGAGCATTGATTTTCCATATAAGCAATATCATTTAAAATAAAAATAAAGGTTGCTTATTTTATGACTCACTATTAAAATAGATGTCTTATGATAAATTTATTTTATAATCTAGTGCCTTAATTTTACCCCTTATAATATTTGTCACCAAAAATGAATTAGGAAACTTGTTATTGTCAAAAGGCTCTGACTATGGAGCCACAGGTAATGTATAATAGAGATTGCTATGTTCCTTTCACAGATACCTTTATAGTTTGTCTTTACTTTCTATCTAACTGCCTTTTATTCCAATTCTCAACACTTGCGGAAATTGGTTGATATTCACAAGCAAATAAAAAGAAAATACTGAATTCTATTTTGAAAGTACAGTATATACATTCCAGCGATTAAAAATTTTTAAATCAGCTTAGATTAAAAGCAAGTAGAATAAAAACAGAGCTTGATTGTAACATTTCAAAAAGTAAAAGAATTCTTCAATGAAAATCAATATTTAAAATTGTACTTAAAATCAAAAACCACTGTATTCTTGTATAAATTATGCTTCGAAGTATGTAGTTTTATTTAGACCTCACCCCTATAATAGAGGAATCTCAACTCAATGCTCCCCATAGCTTCTACCAGATAATTTAAAACCTGATATTATTTATGATTTGAAGACTTCCCAAATGAGGAAAGATTAAAATAATGACAACGAAAACTCACTGACATCAAGTCACCTCATACGGCACCTATAGGACAGACTAGAATGGCTCCTGTGAGTTTCGGAGGCTGTGCCTATTTATGGGTAGAAAGCTTCGTTTTTTCCCCTATGAGTGGCTTCACACGGCTTGCATTGTGATGAGGAGCCTGATGCATAGCCTATAATGCTAAAGTACTAATTGAGCCTTTGAATTCTTATAAGCAAGTTGAATATGTTGGAATTTTGGGAGCGTTGTTTCATCTTTAGGTAATTCAGTTTCTCCATTCTTGAATGAAGAATCTAATTTTGCTTGCTGTGTGCTGCCATCCTACTGGCCCCGTTTCATGGCATCCCTTGTGTCATTGAGAACCATGGAGCTGAGCTCCATAGTGCTTTCTTGCCTGCAATACTTATGTGAACAGTTCACCAGGCCAATACACCTAATATTTGTGTGGTTTCTTCCCCCCCCCCACCCCACGTTAAAAACCAGAACTGTTAAAGGAAATGACACATGTGCTACGTCACTTGGACAGATCAATGGGACACACAAGAAAGAAGCGTTTGTAAGGCTGAAGGTGCAACATCACAGATCTTAGTAGCAAATGCCTGCAACACACTCATGTTTTTGCAAACCACTCAGACCCTGGAGGAGTCAAATATGCAGGGCTCATGGCAGGACTGGAAGGTAACATTCTTGGAAATCTCTGGGAAGGTAACTGCTGACTGAGAAACAGCCTTCTGAGCTTCTTTGGCAAACATTTATCAAGACCATTTTGACACGAACAGTTAACACTTTGCTTCGAAAATTTTGCTTAGTAAGGTGAGTCAGTTTCTTAAGAATGCTGGTTGGTTGCTCCCCCGTCCCTCCCAGCACCTTCTGAAATCTAAGTGTGGACATAATCCCTTTCACTTAATACCATGGAGCGTCTGTCAAACACGTTGAGCATCTTGCCGGGTAGGCCCAGTAAATGGAGTGTCCTGTAGCAGCCCCAGAGCATGAATATGACCTAGCTTCCATTTCAAAAGTTCTCTAGCCAGACAAGAGGCCATTTTTTTATTTCTGTGTACAAATATTTATGAGCAAATATTTCATTGAATCCAAACGAGATAGTGTGACAGTAGAGGGCACAGTGCTTAGTCTGTAATATACAGGGATCTGAGCAGCCATGAGCCAGAGGAGCTCAGATCCATCTTGCCCTTCATGAACCAGACAGAGTTTGGTCAGCAGAGACTAGTGGAGATTCCGTGGCTTGTCTGTGAGATAAAGCAGAGCCTGCTTCTCACCTGCTCCGGATCACTACTTGTCAGGCCTCTGCTTTGTGGTGTTGTGTGCTCTGATTACTTCGTACTGAGAAACGATCCCATTTTCATCTTGAGAGAACTCATAGCCATGCAGCAGGTAAGTGTTTGACTACTAACCCTGATCTGGCCACTCAGTGGTACCTCCAAAGAAAGGCCTGAGATGGACTTCTAAGAAGTCAAAGACTTGAAAACCCTGTTCTAATCAGCATTCTAATGGACCCCATGAGTTGAAAGGGGCTCTAAGTTAAGTGGTAATATTTGTGTTGTTATGGAAATTAAATAAAGTAAAACAGGTAAAAAAATGAAAAGACCCTAGAATAGTGCCTGGTATGTAATAGCTCTTTAATATGATTAGCTATTATCACTATGAAAATCAAAGACTATAGCCTCAGTATGTAATACACCTTAACATTAAAAAAGCAAAAGTCCTCTCAACTGGACCAGGAACTGAAATCATGATAATTAGAGAATAGATTGAAAGTGTAAAGGATTTTATTTGACCTGGATACACCATCAATACCCTTAGACACAGCAATCAAGAAATAATATATATATTTCATAAACACAAACACTGCACTGGGTGAATTTGTTGCACAAGAACCAAACAGAGATGTCACTTTGAAGACTAAGTTGTGGCTTAACCATGCCAAGGTATTTTTGATTACTTTCTATTAGAAAGGTGAACAATGGCTATAAAAGACTGAAGAGTTGATGTAAGTGAAATATGGTGTTGGGGAAGAATATTGAATATATTATGGACTGGCAGAAGAACAAATCTATTGAAAATGTACAGTCAGAATGTACCTTAGGAGCAAATCTTTGATTCATGTACTTGGGACTTGCAATCACTCGGTCCTTAAAGTAGGACGTCTTTTTAAAAAGTAAAGGGCTAATGACAGGGAAGAAGATTCTCTAAGGAGCTGCTTTGTGGGATAAAGAGGAAGGAGTATATTTCTATAAAGACTTGCAGCTTCAGAAATGCCACCAAACAATTCTGTGTCCTACAAGGTGGCCAGGAGTTAGAGTCAACTCTACAGACGTGGGTTATGCTGAAATTGAAACCAAAAATGTTTTTACTTCACTATCCATTTAAGTACTCACTCCCTAGAATTAAGACCTCCATTCTCTGCTGGTATAGAGAAACAGACTTCCCCAAAATCAGAAAATTACATTAAAATCTTATTTCTCGACTGTTAAATAATGTAAACAATGGACAATAACCATGGTCTCTATTTCTTTATTTGAAGTGTTGTTCTGGTATGACTTTGAGTTGGTTATGACTCATGGTGACCCCATGTAACAGAGTAAAATGGCCCATAGAGTTTCCTAAGCTTTAATTTTATGGAATATTTAGTTGTACTCAAGGGGAATCTGTACATGGATCAAGAGGCACTTGTACACAGAGAACAAAGGAATACAACACAATTTTTAAATCATGAATTGTGTATGTTAGTGTTGTATTTTCTCACCATATTTAGTCAACGTGGATGTTGAGCAGATAATTAAAGAAGCTGGATTATACAAAGAAGAATGCAGCGTCGGGATCAGAGGAAGTCTTATTAACCACTTGCAATATGCAGATAACACAACCTTGATCACTGAAAGTGAGGAGGACTTGAATCACTTACTGATGAAGATCAAAGGTTGTAGCCTTCAGTGTGAATTAGAACTCAATGTAAAGGAAATCCAAACCTCACAACTGGATCAGTAGGTAACATCATCATAAATGGAGGGGAGAAAATATTGTCAAGGTTTTCATCTTGCTTGGATTCACAATTAATGCTCTTCAATGACTGTTGATGATGTGCTTCTTACATGTGACATTTCACTTAGATGGCTGCTTGTTTGGAGACAAGCCTTCCTTTAAGACCCCAGATGTTATTTTATCTGATGGCTGGGCACCGTCTAATTTTTTCAACACATTTGCTATAGTACCCATCTTCTGTGTTCCCTTCCTGTGGGTGAGTATTGTGCTGGGCCATGATGCAAGAACTAATGGGTATTAGGTTGGAGCTCAGAATTAGTGTGAGCCCAAAACCCATCTTGGATCTATGTTTTTTTAATTTGTTGTTTGCTTGTTTGTTTTCACTCATCTTTGGCTCCCTGTCCAAACCTCCTTGTTAATTTATGATAGAAAATTTTATTGATCGTCCCCTTGGGGCATGACAATCTTCCATTAATATAATCTTTCATTAGCTCCTGGTACTAATTATTTTTTTCAAGACCTGTTGAGAGAGGGATATTGGACCAATGTAGCCTAACTCCAAATCACAGTTTTTCAATTATTCACTTGTATGAAATCAAACCTTCATGGCTGGATGGTTTTTACACTAACAATGGGGGTTACTTGCCAGGGAAATTTGCATTAATAATCACTGACATTGTCAGGCACAGGTTTGCTGTAATAATACATGTCTTAACACAGCAAATTGATAGGGCAAGACCATGCTTGTCCACCTAGCAATGGTTCAATGATCTTGATATACCTCTCTTCTGCTTCCTCAGACACCATGCATTTTCCATCTTAAGTCCCCAGGTTACAAGTGTGTCTGAGTTACAGTCCAGTTCACCCAGTGGAGTTTTTGCATCGGATCTCATTGCTACAGCCTGTGGAGCATGCTATATGCCCTGAAGGTGCAGGACTCAGTGTCCCAGCATTCCATGGCACCCAGACTGGGTCCCCAGGATTCACCCAGAAGCCCGGGTCAATGTGGCCCATTCAGTGCCTGCCACCAGACACCCCACCTCTAGGGTCCTCAAAAGCATTTTTCATCATTCTTCCTCCCAACTGGAGGTCAGTCCTTGCTCTTTTCCTGCCAACAGACATACATTTGTGCTCCCCCAGACATGCTTGCTCCCTTTCCCCTCCACTGCATTGTTTTACCATCAGTTCCCTCACCCCTCCCATAGGGCTGTCTACCTGTCTGGGGGGACCTCATCATAAATTTACATTGTAGTCACTCGGTAGACAACATCCCCATCCCCTCCCTCGCCCATTTGATCCTAGCTGAGCAGAAGCGCCCTCCTGCAAAGTGACCTTCAAAATACCTAAAGAAGATGGTGTAGGGGTCATTGGCACTAGTTATGCTCTCTACCAGGCTGTCTACCCACGCTGGCCAGCAGACCGGATGCCCTACAAGCCTGAGCTTGTGCCCGTTTTATTGCTTTTTGCTACTACAGTGGACTCAAACAGTATTTGTCCTTCTGTGATTGACTAACGTCACTTACCATAATGTCTTCCTGATCTCTCTACATCTAGAGCTGTATCATACTTCCATTGCCATTTTATTCAGGGATGATTTGTATTCCATTGTGTGTACATCCTGAGGTTTTTTGTTAGTTTGCTTCTTATCTTTTTAAAATCCAATCTTCTACTAATGGGAATTTAGGCTGTTTCCAGTTTCTTGCTATTATGAACTGTGCTGCAATGAACATGGGGGAACACATGTCTGTTAGTGATCTGTTTCGTGTTTCTTTGGAGTATATGCTGAGTAATGGTATAGCTCGGTCATATGGTATTCCAATTGACATTTCTTTTAGGAATTGCCATATCACCTTCCACAGTAGCTGCTCATATTCAAAAGCCCACAAGAAGTGGATAAGAATTCCAATCTCATCACACCATCCCCAGCATTTGTTGTTCTCAGTTTGTTTTTTGTTTTTTTAATTTAGGCTACAGTTATGAGTATTAAAGGGTATCTCATGGTTGCTTTGACTTGCATTTCCCGCATGGCCAGAGAACAGGAGCATTTTCTCATGTGTTCTTTAGCCATTTGAATATCATCCTTTATGAATCGTCTGTTCAGGTCTTTTGCCCACCTTCTCAGAGAGTTGCATTTTTTCTTGTTGTAGGTTTGTAATATACTGAAGATTTTAGTACTTAGTCTTTGTCCATTATGTCCTTACTAAATATCTCTTCACAGTCTGTGGGCTCACTTTTACTCTTTCAGTGAAGTCGTTCAATGTACACAAGTGTTTTACTTTTAATAAATCCCACTCATCTATTTTGACTTCTACAGAGTGTGTTTCCTTTGTATATTCCCTGCACTAGGGCACTTAGATTTGTCCCAATTTTCTCATTGATGATCCTGATAGCTTTGGGTTTTATACTTAGATCTTTGAGTCACCTTGAGGTTTGTTTTTTTTGTGTGTGTGTGTGTGCTTGGGGTGAGATAAGGATCTTGTTTCATTCTTCTGCACTGGATATCAAGGTTTTCCTTGGCCAATTATTGAAGAGGGTATCTGCTTTCCATTTAATGTGTTTTTTTGAGTTTTTGTTATAAATCAGCTGTCTATATGTGTGTCTGTGTTTATTTCTGGGTTTTCTGTTTTGATCCATTAGCCCTTGTAGCTATAATTATACCAATATCCGAGAGGCTGTATGGAGGTTTTGAGGTCAGGAAGTGCGGGTCCACTTTCTTTGTTCTTTTTTTTAAAAGGAGTTTGTTGCCTATCCTGGGCTTCTTCCCTCTCCAAATGAAGTTGGTAATTAGTTTTTCCATTTGTTTAAAGAATGATGCTGGAATTAGGGTTGGGATGGCATTGAATTTGTAGATTGCTTTAGAGAGTACTGACATTTTCAAATATTGAGTCCTCTGATCCATGAACATGAGATATTCTTCCACTTGTGTAGATTTCTTTTTTTTTTTTTACATGTCTTTTGTTGTTGTTAGGTTTATTCCTAGGTGTTTAAGCTTTTGTGTGGCATTGTTTCCCTGTGTCTTTTTTGTGAATGGAATTGTTTTCCTGATGCCTTTTTCTGTATTTATATCACTGGTATATAGAAATCCAATTAATTTCTGATGGTTAATCTTGTCACCTGCTACTCTACTAAACTCCTTTATTGTTTCCAGTCATCCTATTAATTATACCTTGGTTTTCTCAATATTTAAAAACATATCAACTGCAAATAGCAAAAGCGTCTCTTCTTTGCCCAGTCGATGGTCTTATCTATTTCTTATTTTGCTATGGGTCTGTTCAAGATCTTAATGTCCATATGCATCAATTTGGGGAGAGAATGGTCTTCTAGGTATTTCTCCATGGCATCCAGATTACTGAATTTTTTGGAAAACAGCCTTGCATAAACTGCATTATTATTTATTTTATTTCATTAGGTTATGTTGTGATTTCTCTATTTCATTCCTAATTCTAGATATTGTCATCTGCTCCTTCTTCCTTCTTTTCCTGTAAGTTTGATAGCGGTTTGTCAATTTTGTTGATCCCTTCAAAGAACCAACTTTATGCTTTGCTAATTTTTCCCATTGTTTTTCTGTTTTCCTGTTCATATATTTCTGCTCTAATTTTTATGATTTATTTTCTTTTGCTGTTGGAAGGTTTATGTTGCTGACTCTGTTCCAGTTATTGGAGTTGTGTTAAAGTGTTAAACACGGTTCTCTCCTCTCTTTTTGTGTGTATGCATTGATTGCTATAAAGTGACCTCTTTAACTGCTTCTGCTGTGTCCCATAGGCTTTGGTATGTTGTTGCCTTTCTCATTAGTTTCTAGGAACTTCCTTATTCCCGCTCTTATTTGGACTATAACCCAGTCTTATTGAGTAATGTGTTGTGGAGTCTCCAATTTGTTTGTCTTTGTTTTTCTGTTCTTTCTATTGTGACTTTCCAGTTTTGTGGCACTGTTGCCAGTGAAGATGGTTTGAATGATCTAGATGTGTTTGGATTTTCTTCGGATTGCTTTATGGCCCATAATGTGGTCTATTTTATAACATAAGTCATGTGTGTTGGAGAAGAATATGTTTTCTCTTGATTGGAGATCTCTGTAAATATCCAGGAGGCCAAGTTGTTTGATTGTATTGTTCAGCTCTTCTGCTTCTTTATTAAGTTTCTTATCTATTGATCCACCTTTCTTTGAGAGTCGTGTATTGAAGACACCTACTAAACTGTTGATCAAATGATTTTTCTTTTCACCTCTTTGAACATTTGGTTGATGATGTTAAGGTTCTTTCACTGGGTGCATATATGTTCATTATGGTTATGCGTTCTTCATCTATTGATCCCTTGAGTGTTATGTAATGCCCATCCTTGGCTCTCATTATATTGTGTACCTTGAGGTCTATTTTGTCATATTAATAGTGCCACTCCTGATTTCTTTTTTCATTGCCAATACCTGGTAAATCTTTTGCTATCTTTGATTCTCAGTCTATTTTTGTCTGTGAGTTTGAAATGTGTCTCTTGAAGACAGCAGATTTATGGATCTTGTTGTCAAACGAGGATGTTACTTTTTGTATTTGATTGGTGCATTTAGTCCATTGCCATGCAGTGTAATTGAATCTAAGTGTAGACTAGTTGCTGTCATCTAATATTACTTGTGCTTGATATTTTCCTTCCCATCCTTTTTATTGGGTGCTGTGTATGTGAGGAGCTTATTTGTGTCTTTGTTTCCGTGTTTTGGGAAGTTTTTTTAGCATGTTGGTTTCTGGGTGGTGTTACACCCTGTGGTGGTCCCATGTTTGAGTGCTGCAGTTGTTGGTTTTCTGGCCATAAAGAACTGGATAGTATTTTTTTAAAATACTGGTTTCATTTATACAAATTCTCTAACTATATCCTTATTTTAGAAAACTTTTATTTCTCCTTGAAATTCATTCTTGCATTCTTTATCTGGAAGTTAAAGGGCTTCTTTTTCTGTGTAGTCCATTGGTTTGGGTAATACACAATTGTTGACTTTTTTCCTCTTGAATTTCTGAGGTAGCTGCAATGACTGTTGTTTGCACCTCATAGTACTTGCACTGTAGATTATATGTAGGCTTCTGGGTTGTGTTGGGGTGGAGGGGTTGACGTTTTAAGTTAGAGCAGGTAGAATTGGAAATAATATTATGTGAAGCTGAGGAGAGAGTGATATTTGGGTGGATAGGAGGATGTGTTAGTCCAGGTTGACAAGAGAAACAAATTCATGGACACTCACATGTGAATAAGATAGAGGTTTATGTACAAGAGCAATTGAATATTGAGATCACATCCCATCCCAGTCTAGATCAAGTCCATAAGTCCAATATTAGCCCATATATACGATACCAATCTCTTCAGCTTCATGCAACACATGCAATGACACCGAATGCAGGAAGATCACAGGTCAGTGGGTAAAAATGTCTTGTGAATCCAGTGGCAGTGGAAGCATCTCAGGGCTGGCAGGGGTATCCACGTGAGTCCTCCAGCTCAGGACTCTCGCATAGTTCCATGTGTATCTATCATCTGAAATATCTCCCAGAGAGTCAGTCTGTGTTCCACCTCAGGCGAGCTATTTATCTCTTGAGGGCCTGCAAATGAGGTCATCAAGCTGCAACCTGATTGACAGGCTAAACTCCACCCCTTCACTCTTAAACCTCTCAAATTAACAACAGATTGTGTAACTACCAAAGAGAAATAGGATATAAGTCCTCAGGAGTAGGTTTTAAGTGGTTGTATTAATTAATGGAAGTCTTCCTGTTAAGTATAATAATTTTTTATTACTTGGCAAAGAGGATTATAAGAGATGTGTTTTACTTGGTGGGTTATAAGAAAATGTGTGTTACTGAGTTGCAGGAAGTGGAGTCTTGAGGCAATGGTGGTTGAGGTGGGTGAGTGGTATCAGAAATCTACCAGAGTCACTTATCAACTCTGTCATGCAGGAGAGCGCAGCCCTTCTCTTATTGTAATTATAACAGAAGGCCCTTTGACTGTGGGTTTCTGTACAACTCAGTATAGATCCATTTTGGAGTTTCTTGCTGGAAGTAGGGTATTGCAGTGGGGCCCAAGGTGGGGAGGGTATTCCTTCTTGGAGGTGGGGACACTCTTTCTCTCGGCTGACTCCCTGAGAGATGCTCTACTGACAAGACACATGGAACTATGCTAGACCTCTGGAGCAGGAGAAGCTACACACAGACCCCTGCTAGCGCTGTGATGCTTACTATACCACTAGGACCACAAGACGTCCCATCCACTGACCAGTGATCTTCCTGCATTTTGTGTCCTTGCATGTGTTTCATGAGTCTGACGAGGAATTTATAGATTGGTATTGGACATAGGGGTTAATATCAGACTTATGGGCTAGATCTGGACTGGGCTAGGATGTTTTCTTAATATTTGAATGCTCTTGTATATAAAGCTCTTTCTTATACCCATATTAGTGTTCATGCATTTGTTTCTCTAGTCTACCTTGACTGGCACAGCTACTAAATGAAAGCTCAGCAGTTTGACACCACCAGATATTTCCCGGGAAAAAGACTGCCGTATATTCTCGTGTATAAGCCGAACTTTTCAGCATATTTTCCATGCAGTTTTTGTGGTAAAATTAGGAGCCTCGGTTGATATTTGGGTCAGCTTGTATACGGTAGGTTTTCTACTCTTGTAAAGAGTAACAGTCTTGGAGACCCACGGGAACGGTGCAACTCGACACTCACCCTGAGTCAGAATTGCCTCACGGCAGTGAGTTTGGTTTGGGTTTATCTAATCTTTCAAGGATCCAACTTCCCTATCCCCTTTACAAAGAAGCCCTGGTAGTGCAATCCTTATGCATTGGGCTGCTAACCACAAGGTCTACAGTTTGAAGCTTCCAGCTGTTTCTCTGGAGAAAGGTGAGGCTTTCTACTCTTGAGAACAGAGTTACTGTCTTGGAAACACATGGAGGTAGTTCTGTTCTGTCCTTAGAGAATTTCTCTGAGGTGGATTTGACTCAATGATGTGTTTGATTTTTTTAAATATAGTTTGCAAGAGTTTGTTGCTAATTCTGCCCTACATGTATACTTCACCATCTTTTTTCTTCATTGTTTATATTTTAGATTACTAGTCTTTCCTTCCATTAAAATGTCTTGTTCTTTTGAGACTTACAGGCATCAGACTCCTTGATCAGCACATACCCCCTGTGCTTTTGTTATTCTCTTCTCTGTTACTGCTTCTTTTTATTTTATGTCTTTGAAATCCAAATGCAAATCCTGTCATCTGCATAATTCAATAGCAGCATTGTGTAACTTCAATTTCAATGATTCATACCACTTAACTCGCTTTTAAGTACACAAAAGGACAATGCATTATCTAAAATTATTACATCTTGACAATAAATATAATCCTTTAAAATTTACCTAATGTTTTAGGAAATCATACAAACTTCCCATTTAATTTTAATATTTTCCCAGTATATATCATTACTCTCTATATTTTTAATTTGAAAAAAATGTTTACCTTTCTAAATCCTCTCTCTGGCACACATGTCTTGTAAGATCCCAATCATGCCTGAATCTGTTTTGTACCTTTTCAGCAACTACATCTAAGCAACTGAATGCCGGTGAAGAAAAATTACACCAAGCTGTGTGGGTTCACTTTAAATTCATTACTACGAACTTCAAAGGGTCATTCAATTGCTCTGAAATTCTATATATTTTTCTAGTTATTGAAAAACACTTTTATAGTTTCTTCTCTCTGATCAACACTCCTACATTCTTCCTCCACCTCCCATTGAGGTTGATGACCTTGCCAAGAGGGAAGGGAGACAGTAAATGACTGAAGAAAAAGCTCTATGATCTTCCCACTCTGTCTTTGTTGTCTCCTGCAGCTGTGACAGAAATACCACAAGTGGGTGGTATTAACAAGCCCACGTTCTCTTCTCACGGTTCAGGAGGCCAGCAGTCCAAATTCAGAGTGCCGCTCTCGAGGAAGGCTTTGTCCCTCGCAGCGCTTGATGTCCTCATCACCCCAGCTGCTGATTACTCAGAGATTGCCCCTGTGCCTTGCTGTTTAGTTTACCCTACCTCTGCTTTTTGCTTGATTCTATAATTCCCTTCATATCCTGAGAGATAAAGCAAAGCATACCACACACGAATCTTGCCTCATGGACATAACAGAAAGAATCCATTCCCCAGTTGGATTAGAGCCATTGTCATTCCACCATTTTCTCGTTGAGTCCTAGTTATTGCAACCCAATGGACAGAAGAGAACTCTGCCCTACGGTTTCTGAGATTGCAAGTCTTCATGGCAGAGACAGCCTCCTCTTTCTGCAGAAGAACAGTGGTTTAATGATTATGCAGAACTGCAAGGTAGCCAGTTCAAAACCACCACCACTTTCAGGAAGAAAGATGGAGCTAAAGTCGTCACTGCAAAGGAAGTACAATGCGATTAAAGGTATCTGTGATGATAGAGACAAGCTCCAATATCAGCTAACCCACACAGTAACTTCAGTACTTGTCAAAGATAGCAAAAGAAAACTTTAAAAAATCATCCAGTTATATGGAAACTGAATTTCTGACCTATAGTTGATGAACACAATATAGTGATTTTTGCTTTAAGCCATTCAATTTGGTATGGCTTGTAATACAGTAGATATTGGAGTTGATTCCAATTTTACTCCAAAATGTTTTTTCTTATTCTGAACAAATAAAAAAATAATAATAAGAAGAAATAACTAGCACAAGGTAAGTGGTTGAGTCTTTTTCAAAATCATGGAAGAAATTGCAGTTGGAAATGGGATATCAGATTATCAATGTCTGCACCTGTCTTATCTTAATATTATCATGAAACAAGAGCTAGTTAGGAAACTCAATAGACATTGAGAGAAAGTGTTGCCAGAGCTAACCAGGCCCCATAACTATGAATTTCTTCTAGGAGATTATTTTAAATACATAACATTTCTTACAAGGTTTAGTATGTGAAACAATGTAACAGACATAATGGGTTCCATTTCCTTGGATGCATTCATAACTTTTACGTAGATTGTTGGTGGCCAGCACCATCCAACCAAATTATGACTCATAATGTCTTTGCGTGACAAAGTTTTATAGGCTATAATCTCTTGGTATGCCAGATATTATTTCTGTGGGTTTGAAACATAAAGAAGAAATTCTGCTTCAAGGCGGTCACAGATATTGCTACTGTGTTTCCCGCATGTAATTCTGCCCTATGAATTTCAGACTCAAGATTGTAGCATCCTTTCTTGCTTAAGTTTCCAACTTACAGGCTTGCTCTACAGATTTTGCATTTGCCACTCCCTATGATTATGTGAAACAACTTCATAAAGTAAATTTTTCTCTCTCTCTTCTCTCTCTCTCTCTCTCTCCTTTCTCTAAGCACATGCACACACACACACACATACACAATCAAAAATAAAAAGTTGAGATTAAAGAGACCAGTAAAATGTATACATTCAATTTAAAGAAAAGTTTGAGTTCTTGGTATTTGCTAGCATCGCGAAAGCAAGCATGCATTCTACATGCTTAAATCAAATATGTACACCTCTACCAAAGTAGATGCACATTATACCAACCTTATGAATTATAACAACCTTTCTCAAGCTAGTACCTCCTTCACTTTAAAAATATAGCTCATGAAATTCAGAGGGATTGTTTGAGTAGAGAAAAGAGCAAAATGGTCTCGAACTTGAAAACTTTCCCTTTCCCTTGGATTTCTTGTACCCAGAGTGTGTTTATTTGGTGACCTGATCACTGCTTCTAGCTTGGCAAATTAGCCAAATGAATCTTGACATCAAAATGTCTCCTTCCCAATGTCTACAGTCAGATTATTGTAAAAGTGAAATGCATCCCAAACTCTCACCCCTGTCTAATCTGCAATTAGACAGATAATTGCAATTCGATGAGAAAATAGAATGTCAAAAGAGCATTCAAAATGTAAAAGAGCCCAAAGACTTTTTCAGGGTATTAAGGAAAAGGGGAACAAAGATCCATTGCTTCTGGAATAGAGAATTTGCTACTGGGTATCCGGTAGTGCTCATTTTAAATGTTTACTGCTCACTGAAGCCCCATTTAAGCCACATATAACAAAAACAAAACAAAACTTTATGAGAGACGTGAAGCTAAGTATTGTCAAAAAAGGAGAGGGGGGAGGTGACCTTTTGACAGTAAACCAGTTGCCTCTGAGTTGATTCTGACTCATCCACATGCACTACATAGAGTTTCTAATGGCTGATTTCTTTTCCGAAGTACAGCATCAGGCCTTTCTTCCTAAGTGCCTACTGAGTAGACTGAAAGCTCTAATATTCCAGTTCCCATTTGAACTTATTAAATAAATGCACCATCCAGCGACTCGACTTGATTGGTAGAGAAAAGTTGTTTTTGTTCATTTTTAATGTTTACTAAGAAAATCCTTGAGGATACTTAGAATTATACAAACATTATATAATCAATTAATTTCAGACAGTCACAAAACATTTAATTGAATAGATGTTAACTTTTAAACTTTCTAAAAGACTCTGAATTCATAAATCCAATTAACAATAAAGGACACTCTTTGATCTCACTCTTGTCCTTCAAACTCAGTATGTTTGTCTTGGTGACTAGGGCAGCTGGTGATACACGACCTTTCTGCCCTCTGAAAGCTCCCTCATGTGCCCTTGGTAATTTATACCTCGTTATTTTGTCATATCTTGCCCTATCCGGAGTCTCCCTTCCCCCCTTCTCTGCTGTCCCTCTCCCAGGGAAGAGGTCACATGTGGATCCTTGTAATCAGTTCCCCCTTTCCAACCCACTCACCCTCCACTCTCCCAGCATCGTCCCTCACACCCTTGGTCCTGAAGGTATCATCCACCCTGGATTCCCTGTACCTCCAGCCCTCATATGTACCAGTGTACAGCCTCTGTTCTATCCAGCCCTGCAAGGTAGAATTCGGATCATGGTAGTTGGGGGGAGGAAGCATCCAGGATCTGGGGGAAAGCTGTGTTCTTCATCGGTACTACCTCGTACCCTAATTAACCCATCTCCTCTCCTAAATGCCTCTATGAGGGGATCTCCATTGGTCGACACTTGGGCCTTGGGTCTCCACTCTGCACTTCCCCCTTCATTTAATATGGTATATATATACATATACATATACACATACACATATATACACATACATACACACACTTATATCGTTGTGTTTTTTTTTTTGCATGATGCCTTATACCTGGTCCCTTGGCACCTCGTGATCGCACTGGCCGGTGTGCTTCTTCCATGTGGGCTTTTTTGCTTCTGAGCTAGATGGCCGCTTGTTCACCTTCAAGCCTTTAAGACCCCAGACACTATCTCTTTTGATAGCCGGGCACCATCAGCTTTCTTCACCACATTTGCTTATGCACCCATTTGTCTTCAGCGATCCTATCATGGAGGTGTGCAGTCAATGATATGATTTTTTGTTCTTTGATGCCTGGTAACTGATCCCTTTGGGACCACTCGATCACACAGGCTGGTGTGTTCTTCCATGTGGACTTTGTTGCTTCTGAGCTAGATGGCCGCTTGTTTATCTTCAAGCCTTTAATACCCCAGTCACTATCTCTTTTGATAGCTGGGCACCATCAGCTTTCTTCACCACATTTACTTGTTCACCCACTTTGGCTCCAGCCGTTGTGTCGGGAGAGTGAGCATCATAGAGTTCCAATTTAATAAAAGAAGGTATTCATGCATTGAGGGAGTGTTTGAGTAGAGGCCCAAGGTCCTTCCACCACCTTAATACTTGACCTATATATATAGACACATAGATCTATTTCCCCATCCTCCTATATATATTTGCATGTACATGTCTTTGTCTAGACCTCCATGAATGCCCTTTGACTCCTAGCTCTTTCCTCCATCTCCCTTGACTTTCCTCCTGCCCTACTACCATGCTTCATCACCACCTGGGCTAGAGTATACCCCTTCTCTAAGCAACCTTACCCTTGATCATTTCCCACCATGCCTGCCACTCCCCCTTCTCTACCATTTGGGGTCCCATGTTTTTCCCTTGTCCCTGGGTTTGTTAACACCACTTCCTTTCCCCCTTACCCCCCCACCCCAAGTCCCCCCGGAACTGTCAGTCCCGTTGTTTTTCCTCCAGATAGTTCATCCAGCCTGTCCTATTCAGACAATTTCATAATATGTATTCCACTCCATCCTTAGAGAGAATTTAAAACTTTGTAAAGGAACTCGTATCATCGTTTAATGTTTTGCGTTTAGCTACTGAATGATTCACGCAGCGAGACTAACTCCCTTACCAGTGATCCTTAATTTTGACTTGCAGATTTTGACTCCATAGGAGATGTTTCTGTGTCTGTACCCAGGCAGTTCCAGGCTTCCCTGATGAGACTGATAGAAAAGGCATTGACTTGCATCAATTGTGATGATAGGTTTTATGACTGGGCTGAGATCAGAAATTCATTTTGCAGACCACTGAACAATTACTAAATGCCTGCTCACCTCAGTTTCCAACCATTCACTAATAATTTTAGTCCTGGGGTGGGTTTTATGAAGCTGGTCAAATGCCACTGGAGTAGAAACTTTAAGTTTTGGAAAACAGAGTATAATTTTGCTTTAATATATGACCCCACTGCCCTCTAATATTTCCCGTCCAGTTTGTTTTTCTGTAGTCTCTTGTTAGTCAAATTGAACATCTAGTTTCTTTTATCCAGCGTTTCTCTGGCCTCTTAACAAGGGGAGATTATAGAAGAGTTGAAATAGAAACACTCTTTCACGTCCAGCATTTAATATGGATTTAAAATATAATGTATATTCTTAAGTAAGTATAGTGATGATTGACATCAAAATGAATGTTATACTAGATAAACCTCTACCTTCTATGTGAATTATAACATGACCTCCAGATACATTTGAAATATATTTACAAGTGTGCCTGTGATGTTAAACTAAATTGTCCCTACCTCAGATTTAGTGGTTCAAAAAATAAATGAATAGCTTTATCCTTGTGGAATAGGCCAAGATAATGGTTACAGTTTATTGGAGAAAGCTACTCCGGTGCTCAAGCTAACAGGTTCTGTGAGATTCATCATGTTTCCTGCTTAACATGTCCATCTCAATCACCTGGAAGAGGAAAAAGTAGGAAAGAGTACATCTGAAAGGTCATAGAGAAATTTTAGAAGGAAGGATTTAAGAACAAGCAAGTTCATGGATGAGAAAGAATGTAGAGAAGAGAGTTCATTGTGCTCACAGCCATTGAGTCAACGGTGACACACAGCTACCCTATAGGGCAAGGTGGAAATGACCTTGTGGTTCCTCAGGCTGTAACTCTTTACAGGAGGAGAAAGCCTGGCCTTATATATTATATCATGAGAATTGTACAATCACCCCCACATCAACTTTAGAGTTTTACCTTATCTCTCCCCCATGGTGAAATCACTTTTAACATGTTTAATGCTGTCACAATCCAGTCTAATGCTTCCTACCCCCAACCCTCCCCAGTCTTCGTTAGTTACTCCTGAAATCTTCTTTCCCTCCCTGTCTTTCCCCTTCCACCCCTGTGTCCTCTATATCCCCTTATATTGGTAATTATCCATCCATACACTCCTCCTGTGCTATGCAGTTGGAAGACCCAACAGAAAACACTATAAAACAAAATTGCACTTAGGTGGTAAGGGTAGACACATACATTTTTATGTATAATTGCCTAACTTTTAAAACATAGCTTAAGGCAGTGGTTCTCAACCTTTCTAATGCTGTGACCCTTTCATACAGGTCCTCATGTTGTGGTGACACCCAACCATACAACTATTTTTGTTGCTACTTCATAACTGTAATTTTGCTACTGTTATGAATCATCATGTCAATATCTGATATGCAAGATGTATTTTCATTGTTACAGATTAAATAATTAAAGCATAGATATTCATCACAAAACAATATGTAATTATATATTGTGAAATATTTACTTCTAATGACAAATAAATGAAATTTTCCCTTGAAGCACGGTATAGCAGAGGTAACAGTCTTCACTCTGGGTACTCATCTCTGGGCATATCTGCATGTGGGCGGAGCTGCCTAGAGGCTGATAAAGAAGCGATGTCTCAGTTCCTAAGACCATTGGAAATATGTGTTTTCTGATGGTCTTAGGAAACCCTGTTAAAGGGTTGTTTTACCCCCAAAGGGGTTGTGACCCACAAGTTGATAACTGCTGGCTTATGGCATAACAAAGCACATTTTAAAAATTGATTTTGCACTCTTGGGTGGTCAATGTGCAATATCTGAAATACGCCCATGGAGGAGATGAGTTGGAAAAATTTTCTAGAATGTAGAGTGTTGAAGGATACAGGATTTTGGTAAAAATGTGAAGATTCCTCCAATCGGGTAGGAGGAATGTCCATTTCTTTATTTGGCAAATAGTTGCACCAGGCATGGCATCTCTAGGTTAGAGACAGAAAGGAATTTGATTATACCTGTGATAATTTGGTTTCCTGATTTGTGATCTTGAAATGATTAGTATGTGTCATGGGTTTAAGAGATGTCTCAACAACAATGAAAAATTGTCTCTCTCATGTCACAACTTAATGTTCTTGCCCGAGTGGTCAAGGCTTTAACTAAAATGACTGTCGTTGAATAAGAATTAGTGGACATTCTATCTGGGCCTGTGGCAAGTATAAATGTCTAGTGCTATTCAAAGGAGGGAGAATTTTATTTATAGATAAATATTTAAGATTAATACTGGAACCCTTGCCAACTTTGCCAAGCATTGGAATTAACCAGATTTTCAGAGTAAATAAAATGCAACTTTAAAAAGATGTATTTTTTTAAGCAAAGATGTCAAGGGATATATATATATATATATATATATATATATATATATATATATATATATATATATATATATATATATATATATATATAAATATATATACATTAGCATATCTTGGAATGCCAAACTGACCGATGAGATACCACAACAGTGATCAGTTTTAATAGTAACAAGTAAGAAAACACACACGGGTACACATATGGACAAAGATGAAACTGATAAAAGTGTGAAACACATACAAGTCATAGGCATAATGAGATAGTGCTTTTAGTGGTTCTAAACAAATTGAATGAGTGACAATGAAAGATTAGGAAATAAAAGGAATATTGATAATAGAAGAATTTAAAATGTGAGACGGCTATCCATTATAAGGCCCAAAATGAGACCTTTAAAGTAGACAGCACTTGAGCTGAGTGACACCTTGAAGACACATGCCGGCCTGTTCTATTGAGGAGCTTGATTCTGCTTTGTTTTGAAAGGCATGTCATTTCATCTCTCTGGAATTACCAGGGGCAAAGGTGTTAAAAACACCCTCAAATCACCAATACTCTCTCGTCAATGACACTTCTGCCTGACACAGTCTTGTGTCTCCAAACTTATCCACTGTTCTGGATTCAATTGTGCCCTTTTATGATAATGAGGCAGGATTAGTGCAAGGTTTCTTTTGAGTTAATCCTTTTTACAACTAGAAAGCAGAGATGGGAAAATATTTGTGGAAAACACAAGGAGATTTCCAAGGAACCAAAAACCAGAAGCTGAAAAGACCATTTTCCAGAGCCCACACTGAGCGTTTTCCCTTGGAAGCTAGACCCAGGACTAGGGCATCTAGCTTCCTAAATGATGAGAAATAAATATGCTCGTATGTTTCTTAAAGGCCCCACTTGTATTTCTGTTGTAGCAGCACTAGATAATTAAGACACCTGCTTCCTATATCAGGAGGAAGTAGAGAGCATGAAAATTCTCTTTCTTCACTTATTTTAAACCATTACGGAGTGACTGGTGCCAGGTTGATAAAGAAGAGACGCTGTGGTCCGTTTGGGGGTGGAGGAATCCGTTGGGCAAATCAGAGTATTCACAGGGAGCATTTAGTTGTTTCATTCTCTTTCCTTGTTTATTTTCTTTAATCTCCCCATTCTCATTCATAAATAAATTTGCATAAGACTTGTTTCTCTTTGTATATTAGGGGAATAAGGAAATATAGATTATATGTTGCAAAAACATTTCATAATGTGATAAAAGGAGATTGTACCAAAATGAAATGCTATTACAAACAGCATTCTATACAAGTAAAATATACACGTATTTTAACATGTTTTTATCTCTTTAAAACATTATATTATTTGGAAGATTAAAATAAAAATACATATAATACCTAAATAAACCATAGTTTGTGACCTATAGCAAGAGAGTAGCCTAGATATAAGAAATGCAAAAAGCCTCTACCATAAAGGTGTGAGAAAAAATATATAGAAATAAAAGCTAGAGCATGGAACCTCCCAGGCAAAGAAGTATAAATGAGCCAAATACTGACAGAAAAATTAGGGGAAAGCCCACGTAGATTTCAAACAGAACAAGGAATTTTCAGCTGGCTCACACAAGCCTACCAGTTCAGCCCACAGGGCACAGAAATCTTTGGTGCCTGGTAACAGGATAGATGGACCCTCTTTGTGTTAGGCTAAGTTGACCAGAGTAACACATCTAGTAACACTCATATATGTGTATGCAAGAGCTTTATATTAAGAGGGAATTACGTATCAAGAGCACATTCCAGTCCAGTCCGACTCAAGTCTTAAGTCTGATAATAGTCCCAAAGTCCCTCTTCAAACTTATGCAGTCACATGCAATGATGCAGAATGCAGGAATATCTCAGACCTTTGGGTGCAAAGTCACCCCAATGTGTATTCTCAGTCTGTGAAACCATGGCAGTGCTCTGGCAGCTCTCAGGGTGGCCAGTAAGCAGGAAGGTGCCGGCAGAGAGAAAGTGGGGAAGGTGCCCTGGCCCTCATTATAAGAAGGCCATATCCAAAAGGAGGTACCATTAGTCTGTGGCCTGATGACAGGTTGGATATCACCCCTACACTTTTATATATCTTCAAATTGACCCCCCAAATTATGTAACTACATAATTGCTCCCCACCCTTTCTCCCCACATCCATCAGGTGAACAGAAATAGGACTGGATCCCACCTTAATGCACCTAGTGCCTGGTTGCAAAATTTTATATCTCAGAAAGAGAAAGCAATCACTGGGGCTGCAAGAACAGTCTGAGAGAGGGGAAAGACCATAGCAGAGCAGGTAGGTCAATGGAGGAACACTACATTTTCCCAGATTTCCATTGACTACCTGGTACCTGAAAACCTTCCAGCCCACCCAATCTCATTGCTAGTGGTGGTAGTGATGTTGGGGCTCCACCACTTAGAAACTGAGACCCTGCAGCATCCTGAGGTGAAAAGCAGCAGCAAGCTCTGGCTTGAAGCATTTTTTCCTTTTTTCCTTTCTCTTCTTTTACATTTGCATAGGTCACCAGGGGAGAAATATGGTACACAGAGGGGTAAAATAATATCTAATGCTCCATAGAACCCTGCTGACCAGAAAAATCTCCAAATCACATTTTAAAACACCACCAGCAGCATTCCTTGTGTGAGTCCGGGGCAAGACCTTGATAAACACGTGCTGGTGACTCAGAAAGAGAAAGAAGCTACTTGTCTTATGCTTGAGAAAAAATAAAAAGTTACCTAAAAACGGGATCCAATAAGTCTAAACTCAGATTTTTCAGCAGAAATCATTCAGGGAAGAAGGCAATGGGAGTATATAACACCAAGACTGTTACTCAAGAATTTTATGTCCAGCAAAATTATCCCTCACATGTTTTTTGTTTGTTTGATGCCATAGAGATAGTTCCAACCCATAATGATCCTGTGCACAACAGAAGGAACACTGCACGGCCCTACAAATTCCTCACAATTGGCCCCATGCTTGAGCCCATTTATGCAGTAACTGTTTTCCCCTATCTCATTGATAGTGTTCCTCTTTTTTACTCTCTTTCCATTTTACCAAACATGATGTCCTACTCTGGGAATGGTCTCTCCTGATAATATGTCCAGAGCATGTAAAATGATGTCTTGTCATCCTTGCCTCTAAGGAGCATTCTTCTGCCTTACTTCTTCCAATAGCGATTGGTTTGTCCTTTTAGCAGTGCATGGTACTTTCAGTATTCTTCTCCATCTCCACACATCTGATGCATCTATTAATATACAGTCTTCCTTTCATATGCACATGAGGCAACATGTAGCGTGAGAGATTATAAGCCTGATACACACCTTTCCAAATTTTTAACCGTGAAGTTGTCCCTTGTTCTTTTCCCACAACTGCTTCTTTATCCAAGTACAATCCTTCACATACAAGACCATAATAGAGACATTTCCAGATATGGAAACATTTGTGAAAAAACAAACAAATGAATCTTACAAAAATACTAAAGATAGTTCTCTGGACAGTATATCAATATCAAGGTATCAATCTTCCAATCCTGATGTCTTTTGATGTTTTCTGTTCCACTTTTTCAGTTTATAATTTCTTCCATTTTCCTTAGTTGCTTTGCTTTTATGAGGATGTTTCAGAGTGTCTTCTGATATGCACTTTGCTTTTTTCTTTCTTTTATTTGTTTTTCATGAACGTTTGACTTTTTCATGTATAATGTTTCTGATGTTCATTGAGTCAAATTTGTTCTGCAAAAGGGATATTTTCAAAGATTTATTTTAACACTTGGATTTGTTTTTAATTTTCTTCAGCTTCAACCTGAATTTGTATATCAATAATTGATTTTACCATTCCATAGTTAAATTCTGGCTTGTTTGGGGGTAGGATATTAGGCTTGTCCATTTTCTCTTCTCACAGATGTAATAAACTTGATAGTTGTCTAATCTATCTGGTGAGGTCCAGAGGTCCAGTTACCACTTAAGATGTTGGAAAAGTATTGGCAAAGTTGTTGGTCTTGTGCTCACTTCAGCAGCACATATACGAAATAAAGAAGTTGTTGGTCTTGTAAAATTCCATCACATGATCTCTAGCTTTATTTCTATCACCAAGGAACTAGTGCTCCATCTTTTTTTGTTGTTATTGTTTTTGGGTGCCATCAAAAAAGTTCTGACCCATAGTGACTTTATCCACAACAGAAGAAAACATTGCCTGGTCCTGTGCCATCCTCACAATTGTTCCTATGCTTGAGCCTATTGATGCAGCCACGGTGTCAGTCCATCTCATCAAGGCCCTTCCTTTTTTTTCACTACCCCATCCACTTTACCAAACATGATGTCCTTCTCCAGAAACTGATCTCTCCTGAAAATCTGTCTACAGTATGTAAGATGAAGTCTTGCCATCCTTGACTCTAAATAGCACTCTGGCTTTACATCTTCCAATACAGATGTGTTTGTTTGTGCTTTTAGTAGTCCATGGTACATTCAATATTCTTCTCCAGCTCCAAAATTCAAATGCATCTAATCTTCTATGGTCTTCCTTATTCAGTGTTGAAATTTCACATGCATATGACACAATGGAGAATACCCTGGCTTGGGTCAAGGGCACCTTAGTCCTCAAATTAATGTCCTTGCTCATCAATACTCTAAAGAGGTCTTGTGCAGCAGATTTATCTCAGTCAGTAGGTCTTTTGCTCTCTTGACAGCTGATTCCATGTGCATTGATTGCGGATCTAAGCTAGACAAAATTCTTCACAATTTTAACCTTTTCTCCATTTATTCTGATGTTACTTGTTGTTTCGGTGTGGTCTTTCTTCTTTACCTTGAATTATAATCCATAGTGACGGTTCCTTCCTTTTTGATTCTAATTTTTGCATTCCTATTACTAATACTTCTTAATGCATCCTGATTGCTTATTTGATCAACTAAAGACTAACAACATCGCTTGAATTTGTCATTCCTAGAGTACTGAACCAAAGGATGTCAAATTTAAAATGGCTAATATCAGTCTATTTCACCTCACTAATTCCTAGTATATTGATCTTTATGTATTTTATTTCTTTTGGGTAACTTCCAGTTTTCTTGGTGTGGTGGTTACAAAATCTCTTGTCAACTTAAGGAAATTAAGAGTGAAGGGGCAGAGTTTAACCTGTCAATCAGGTTATAGCATGATAATACCTCTTGGTGGGCATATAAATCTCATGAGGATTCTGGGAACTTCCTCTTTTTCGATCAGGAGGTGGGCCACACACTCTCTCTCTGCTTTACCTTCTTCCTGTTTAGTTACTCACAGAGCTGGAGGAGTCACATGTAGACCCACACCAATACTGATGTTTCCACTGCCACTGGATGCACAAGAAAATGCACCCAATGGCTTGTGATTTTCCTGCATTTTGCATTGTTGCATATGTTGTGTGAGTCTGGAGAGCAATTCATGGGCTATTATCAGCCTTATGAACTTGATCTGGACTGAGCTGGGATTTTTTTATTGATGCCTAACTACTTCTTGATATAAAGTTCTCTGTTATACACATATGAGTGTCCTTGGATTTTTTTTCTCCAGTCAACCTGGTCTAACATGCTTGTATTCATATATTCCACATTCTAATTATTAATGGATGTTTTAAAATTTTTTAAAAGGAGGTGCAGTAGGTTAAGCCTTGGGCTGCAAATTACAAGGGAGGTTGGAACCACCAATCCAGCTGCAGGGGAAAACAAACAAACATGAGACAACCTGCTTTTGTAAAGATTTAATGCTTCAGTAACCCTATGGAGCTGTTCCATTCTATCCTATAGGGTTGTTTTGAGTCAGAATTGACCCAAGGGCAGTGAATTGTTTGGTTTGTTATCAGATAGTATATCAGCGGATGTTTTACCCTGAGGTAAACTTCCTATCCAAAAGGCTAGATTCTAGCTCAAGCTGATAGTAAGTGGACATTTAGAAGCTTGGGGGAAGTAGACAATGTAAGAGAAGCATTTTGTTCCTATTGATTGGTGGAGACAAATAGCTCAGCAAATCACTTAGAAAGCAAGGAATAAGAAATTGGAATGCTTATTTTGGCCTTATCAGAGGTAAACAAGGAGGGCAGGATGTGAAATTCTTATTAGGAAGGTGTCTCTTTTCAGAAAATTATTTTCAGGAATACCAAGTATGAAAGGCTTTCTTAACCACTATTTTCCAGGAGTACATACTAAGGTAAAGCTCATTACTTTTAAATGTCAAAAATTTAGGCTAAGGTGTTTTGCAAATCTTGAATGTATTTTTTAAGAAGAGCAAACAATTAATTTTTTTTAGAGAAAACAGTTCTGAAATTTCTGAGCAGTTATTCATGCTTTATTCTTAACATAGCAGACCCTTCAATCCAAACATTGAAGTACTTAAGTATTTGGAGATTTACCTTTTCAGATCCAATGCCTTCTTTATATCAATTATTTTTTAAAAATTTAATAGCCTCAAATTAAATTCATAGAGCATATTCTTTATTTGTTTAAAGTTTTAAATACCATGAATTATTTTAAAATATTAGAACTATAACATAAAAGAAAGAAATTCATGAACAGAATGACCTTAGTGACAATATTTTATATAATGATAATTCTTACAAACCAATCAACCATTAACCAACAAACAAAGAAACACAATTTCCCTTATTTTTAAAATTACCCTAATTTCTAGAAGGTGTGTTTTTAGTAAAATCATGTATAAATATGTTGCCACCATATGTAAAACAGAATCAGGTGAGAAGTTCACCTACTACATGAGAGTTTTCACCTCCAGAAAAGTAGAAGGTGCAATAATTTCCCCCCAAGTATAATAAATTCTGTAATTTGCATTGTAGCTCAGTAAGTGACAGCTGCCAGCAATATCTCTTAGTGTAAACAAAATGTTTACACATAATTTTTTGTTAGTTACTACTAGAGATGGACCCACTTCTTGGAGTTTACTTGGTTTAAAATTTAAGATGTTAAACTTTTGTTGTTTTTAGTAGAGTTTACAGACTAAGAAGACTAGGAAGAAAGTCCTGAATATTGACGTCCTAGAATGAGCTAATTAAATGCTATGGAGTACAACAGTGTGATCTGAAACTAATCATGCTGCGCGTCTAGGATGAGACAGCCTTTTGCTTCTCTTGTGTCACTATTCCTGGTGTCACCTTCCGTTGGGAGTTGGCTCCTTGGCTGCTAACAGCAAGATCTGAACCTTCAGGGCTGGACTTTGCAACATTGTACAGAGAGCCCTTATTGGTATTCAACCTTGCTAAATTTGTTTAAGTTCAAGATTTAGCTTTATGCTCTGTAAAAATATACAATAACGATACCTATACTTTGCACAACTAAATCAACAATGAGTTAAACTAGAACCACTATAGAAGGATGTTTGGCAGTAGAATCATAGACACTTCTTTTCAGTGCATCTCTGTTCAGCTTCATTTGAGAAAGAGAGGAAGCTGGGAAGGTTCAGGGAGTTTGGCAGAAAGCTTGTGATTATAGGTTTGCTGGACCTCCTGGAGAAAGTTATTGAAGAACCAATTAAAGGCAAAAGAAACATTGTCTAACAAAGAGTTAGAGGAAACTGAGAGGAAAAGACAAAACAATAAACAGGACTAAGCTGGGAGCAAGGTGATTTTGCTAGAGTATCCTAAACCATGCAGTAGCTTTATAAATTAATTTCTGATTATAATCCCTCCAGGGAATTTTATACAACCTAAATTAATGAACATAATATAAATGTAAACATACAGTCGTACCTCCTTTTACTGCATTTCAGTGTTTGGTCTACTTTCAGATACTGTGTTTTGTTGTTTTACAAGTTCAGAGTTTGTAAAAGTTTTGCACGGAGCAAGTCGCTCAGTGCCATTTTCCTATAGCATGTGCTCAGTTTTGGTCTGTGTCCCATTGGGGTCATTTCCATTGTTCTGAAAGGGTTTCCGAATGGTGTTTCCCGTAGTAGACTACAGCAGAGTGTAAGCATAATTTAAATATGTTCTGGGGAAACAGCAAGAAGTATGTCACTCAATTTGTTGTGATATTCCCTGGAACTGAACCAGTAAGATCTTTGTACTGGGATCCATTTAGGAAGATAGGAGCAAAAACAAGTCTATTTTACTTTTTGGATGTGTTCAAAGAATTTCAAGAGTAATTTAGAATTCTTCACAATTTTGCTTTCACAGAATTAAATTCTAATGCTTCCAGGTAGTACAAGACTCTTTGACATAACTTGTTAGAGAGAGTCTTTTCATACATTTAGAGTTCTCTGCATTGTGCTGCATCTTTTGAATGTACTGGTTTGTTTAATCTCCATTACTCTTTGATCTAAGTCCTGGTTTCAAGTGAGAAATCTCAGCCATAGGGAGCATAAATTATCCATTCATGGTCACCTGGGGGGAATGTGGAGTCCAAGTTTATATCTAAGTAGCCAGACACCAGAACAAGTGTGAGTAATCACTGGTTTCTGCTTCCTTATTCAAACCCCAAAACATAGTTCATAACTCTTCTTTTCCCCAAATACATGTTTTCCAATTCATTTAAAAAAATACTACCTGATATAGAGTCTACAGAGGACATAACACGGGCATCAACCACCTTGCCATCATATATATGCTCTGTAAAATGGAAGTCAGTGGCCTAGGAAATAAAGGAGAGATAAAATCTCACATAGCACTTAAGAAACCACAGAAAGGAAAAATACCTACTAATAGGGCAGGCCATGGATATGACCTTTGAGCGCTCTATAGGAGATGTGGACATGGCACAGAAGTAGACACCGTACACACAGCTCCAGTTTGAAATCAGAACACCATTCTTCCCATACAAAGTGGTCACTTACCATTACTTACACTTCAATTCTTTCCACTGTAAAATGGGTATAAAATGAAAGTTCTGCTGGTGTTGCTGTGCAGAGAGCAGCGGCTAGGATGTTGGACAGCAATTACTGTAGATTTCAGGTGTCCATTATGACTGTCCTTACTGTGCACACACTGCACAGCAGTTGCTAATTGGTCTGGAATCACTCTGCTTATATGATGGAATATTTGTGAAGACACAATCAGATCAATTATTTTACAGTGTTCCTAAGGCATACACTAAAACGATTGTTCAGGAAGTGGTTTTTCAGTTTGTGATGCCTTAGTAATCTAAACAGCTTCAACATATACTTCATGATATTAAAAACATTTTAAAAACTCATCTTTGATTGCTCAACATTTCGTCTACCTGCCCTAAATGCTAAATGGTGAGAGTCTAAAACTTTGTGATCCATCTGTTGTGGTCTCAGTGGATTACGGAAGGAGTGGATACGTAATATAAGGAGAAAAGCCCATTAACTAACTCTCCAGAACCTGAGACTGGTAGCATGGCCTGGGTAATGATTTACATAAATCAGCTTCCTGTTCTTGCCAGTTTGAACTGAGACCGCACAGAAGTAATTTGCCAGTTGAGAGAGAAACAGACAAGGAAAAGCAAACACCCCCTGACAGTCGCTCAGCCTCCCACGATGTACCTGAGGCACACTTTAGGGCAGAATTGAACTTGCTCTCGGTTGCCTTCCAGTTATTTCCCACTCATGGCGACCCTGTGCTTGTTAGAATTGAATTTCTCCATAGGCTTTCAAGGCTGTGACTCTTGGGAAACAAGGAGCTAGCCTTTTCTTCCAAGACACCTCTCAGTGGGATTGTACTGACTACCTAGCAATTCATCGTGAACAGTAGAGGCAAAAGTACACAGCGCTAAGATATGCGTCGTCTCCTCCCCAAGTGTAGAAATATTCCTCAGTTTATTCTTGTGTAAACTTCAGCCTTGTCAACATATTTAGTCCTTAAATTGTGATCCTCTTCACCTCTAACTATAAATTTCATTATTTGATTTATTTTGATGAAATAATTTTTTTCCTTGAGCAAAATTATCCCAATTAAAAATCCATGTACAATTTTGCTTCTCAATATGTATCAAATGCCTTTCCCATAATAGACAATATCTGAGAAGGAAGTACTATACAAAAAAAAGGATGAGGTGGTAAAACAAAATTCTTGTTTATGAGTTTTTGTTTTAATTGTTGATATTTCAATTTAGTCTATATGCATAGTGGTTAAAATTAAATGAATAAAATAAGGAAGACTTTAAAAATTCATTAAAGCAAGACTTTTCTTTCTTTAAAATGCCTTTAATGTAATATTCCCCCTCAGGACATATGACTTTACCTACACCTGCCTTTCTCACACTTTCAAAATTCTCATCATAAATTGCTCTTAGATGGCATGTGCATTCCTATTTGAATTGATAAAGCCTTTGTAGTTCACTGCCATATTCATTATGCATGAAATGTGACTATACAAAATATATCGTGACCCTTGGAGCAATAATGTATTACTTTGAGGCTCACATAGATCAAAATCCGATGGTTAGATGGAGAGACTGGATAAAAGGCAGGTGGAGCAGACTGATTGTTAGTTGAGGTTTCCTAGCTTGACAGAATAAAGTTTTCATGAGTATTTGGCCTTTTTTTTATAACAAGTATCATACATTAGTCAAGAAAGTTGGTGAGCAATCTAGTGATCTATGAGTTCAAGACAAGATGGTTGATCTCTTTTTTGATTCACATACCTTTTTTTTTTTTTCATTCAAAGTACCTCCTTCGTTACAGCCTGCCTAACATAGTTCAGAACAAACATGGTGACTGGCTGAGTTTAAAGGAGTAAGGAGGGCTGGTGGTGTAGTGGGTTAGGACTCAAGTTGGTAACTGCAAACTCAACAGTTGGAATACATCAGGTACTCTGAGGGTAACAGATGAGACCGTTTTGCACCTGGAAAGATTTACAGCCTCAGAAATCCAAAAGGACAATTTGATTCTGTCTTATAGGGTCGCTGTAATTCAGAATTGATTTGCTGGCAGTGGGTTTGGTTTTCATTTTTTAGTAGTCAGTAGAGGAAAGAAACTAACTAGGATTCCCTCAGTTATAGCCAAGGAATGGGGAAGAGGCCAGTGACTGTCTCCCATCCTCATCCCCCTCTCCCCACTGCACTCCAGCAAGGGAGAACAACAGAAATGTAGCAGTTAATGTACCAAATGAAGCACTTTGTCCAGACAACTCTAGTGGGGGTCAGGTCCTTCAGGTGGTGATCCAGCCCATGATGGTATGAGGCCAGCTGTATTCTCTTACAAGCCAGGTCTTGGGTATCCAACTGAAAGAGGCAGTCAACTCTGTCGAGACAGTATTAGTCTGGGTTTACTAGAGAAAGAAATCTAGAGACACTCTTTTGTGTGTAAGAGAGAGTTTTATATCAAAGAGCAATTATATATTAAGAAAATATCCTGGGTCAATCCAGATCAAGTCCATAAGCCTGATATTAGCCTATATGTCCAATACCAGTCTATAAATTCTTCACACTCATGCAACACATGCAATGATGCCAAATGCAAAACAGATCACAGGCTTGTGGGTGGAAAGTCTTGTGGATCCAGTGTCCGTGCAAGCAACTTCAGGGCTCTGGTTGGCATCAGCATGACTCCATGTGGCTTGTCAGCAGGAAAGTAAAGCAGAGAGCGTATGTGTCTGGTCTACCAAGAAGAAGACAGGAGTTCCTAGAATCCTCAGTAGAAGGCCATGCCCACACAGAGGCCTCATGGGCTATGATCTGATTGACAGACTAGACTGCACCCTGGCGTTCAAGTTTCAAGCTGACAGGAGATTATGTAACTTCCTTAAATTACCCCTTGTTAACTTCAAACTATTTACACAACTTTTTAGCCATATAATTTAAAAATCAATCAATCAGATCTGTACCTAACAGGATAAAATTAAAATGTATAAAATTCAGTATGTGCTAGTCTCATTTAATAGTCTATCAGTGATCAAAACAACAGTATTCATGCCTAACAATTGCAGTTAAGTGAAGACCTACACCTTAATCCTATAATCCTATGAATATATTCCAGCACCTATGAAAGCCACTTCATCCTCCCAATTTTGGGTGTCCAATTTCAATACTTCCCCCTTATATCAGCCCATTGCTCCAAGGAGACAATCATATTCTTTGATGTGAAGAATCTTCATTCCTGTTGGAAACTTGTGAGTCTGCATCCATAAGCAAAGTCCAATCAGGACAGGACATCCATTAAGTCAGCAATTCATATGCACCAGTTCACAGGTTGAAAATTTCTCTCTTCATCTGGTAGGCTTCTGGTCAACTCAATGTACACTGCCTCACTTAGCCTTACCAGAATGCCTATTGGCTGCATTGCTTTTAGACCATGGTCCCCATCATAAATTCTCAACAACCCTACCCCCCTTTTCTACTTGTGGTAGGTCATGAACTTAAGGCCAGTCAATCTGCTCTTGGTTTTTCCTCTAGTCCGTGTGAACCAGGTTTATAGGTGTCAGGGGCCACACTCAACACATCTCTATATTGCTGTGTTTCTCTCACTCCACTCAACAAGTGGATCCAGGTCAGGTGTTCACCTAGCAAGCATTTCAGTCTGCCCACAGACTCCCTCACCTGTGCAATCCTGGTGTGGAGACTTTCTTCCATGGCTCCAATTTTTTCCAGCTTCTGACACAACAAAGATTCAAAAATCCAAATGGTGCTTTTTTTTTCTTTAAACTTTCAATATCTCCCTAGGCAAGTTTCTTCATCTTCAAATGTACTGAGCATACAAGATACTGGGGGGTAGGGGGGGGGACTTAACTTTTCAGAACCTTCTTGGCAGTAATGTCCTTCATTCATTTAAAGATTGAAATTGGTGGCTGAAACAGTGAGCTTACAAACTCTATACTTCTGAACAATCATTCTTATCAATCATTATATCAATAAGAATATTCAAAAGAAAATAGTATAAACCTAATACAGCCAGATCCTAAGAATTCTTAATTCTTAAAACTAAATTCCTAAAACAGTCAAGTTCAATTTTTACCTATCTTATCTTAATCCTTATCTAAACTATTCCATTTATAAGAAATATGACCTTAGGCCTCTGACACAATCAAGACAAGGCCAGGCTTTCTGTCAGCCATTTTGATCTTCTGTCAGCCATTTTCAGTAAGCAGCACAGTCTCTGAGAAATCCAAGGCGGGAGTTGATCCCCTGACCTCAAAATATGTACATTAATTACATTCATTTTTGCCATTTCAAACAAGAATAACCAAAGAAAAGAATCAAAACTTTAACTTCCCTTATCCTTTCCAGAAAACCCAGTAAACTGGGTGGCCATATCTGACCTCTGGCTAGTCAAAGAAGAAAAACTACCAGGAGGCAGAGGTCAAACCAGCATCCACTCTCCATCTTCAGGATTTGTTTCTCTAGTACCCCACTCCCAAGGTACCATAATGTGTTAGTCTGGGTTGACTAGAAAAAGAAATCCAGAGATACTCATATGTACAAGAGAGAGTTTTATATCAAAGAGTAATTGTATATTAAGAAAACATCGCAGCCCAGTACAGATCGAGCTCTTTAGTCTGATAGTAGCCCATATGTTGAATACCTGTCTATACAGTCCTCTTCAGACTCATGCAACAGGTGCAATGACGCTGAATGCAAAAAAGATCACAGGCCTGTAGGTTAAAAGTCTTGTGGATCCAGTTCATGGTGGAAGCATCCTCAGGGCTCTGACTGGTATCAGCATGGCTCCATGTGGCTTGTCAACATGAAGGTAAAGTAGAGACAGTGTGTGTCCTGCCTTCCAGAATGAAGACAGGGGTTCCCAGAATCCTCAGGAGAAGGCTATGCCCACACCGAGGCCTCATTGACTAGAACCTGATTGGTTGACTGGACTCCACCCCTTTGTTCAAGTTGATAAGAGATTATGTAACTGCTACAAAGAATAAATACCAACCTAAGAACAATAGTTAAATACCTTACAGAAGGTATTTAACTTTGAAGAGAGTTTGAGGGCCTTATAAACAGGTACGTTCTATGCAGTCAACCTAAGCCAAGAGTTGGTCTTGGGTCTGACTGATCTTTGCTGTTCTGGATTCCACCTGACATCTCACCTGTCCTCCCATACACAGCCTGCCCTTAAGGAGCTCCTGGGGCTGCAGAAGGGAAGAGGGGTGAGTTCAGTAGACAGCTTTTAGCGTATTTCCACTGCAATGGCATGCTACCGGATCCTGGGTGGCTGGAAAGGGAGCCGTGTCCTCAGCAGGAGACAGTTCCTGTCGAAGGGCATCATGCTGGTAAAGAGGAGGGGGTGTGAAAAAGAGGCTGTGGCAAGATGGGGATTGACACAGTGACTGCAACAATGGCACATGTGTAACAGTGATTAACAATGTGTGAGGAAGGCCTGGGACTGGGCAGTGTTTCTCATAAAGGTGATGGCATTATATTGCATTAGGAAACAGCAACCAGTCCTGTGTCTGCCAAACTCCTGAGAACCACAGTTTAATTAACTGGATAACAAAATTAGTCATCATAAACACCTTACTCAGATTCAGAATGAGGAAGCTGCATATTGAAAACGGAAAAGTTGCTTCACTCGTCTGTGCTTTTGGTCTCTGTTATAGAAAATCAGACTTTAACTTAGCAATATGCTAACATTAAAAAATTAATTTCCATTTTACATCTTCACCCACATACACCTGTTCCTTCCTCTGAGGAAGTTATTCTCTTTAATTTAGCCTAGAAATCCTCAGTTAATACTGATAATCTCCTATACCAATAACATCTTCCCATTTGCCCTTTTTTCTTCTATGTCTCGAAAGCCCTGTGGTTGCTTCCTCTCCAAAGTGGCGTATACGTCAGAAATAAAAAATGCTGCAGAGTTAATCCTGATTCTTGGTGACTTTATTTGTGTCAAAGAAGACCTCCCCCAGAGGGTTTAGGATGGCTGCTTGCCAATAGCATATCAGCAAGTGTTTCTTCTGAGTCACCTCAGATGGACTTGGCTCTCCCTTTCAGTCACCATCGGCATCAATAAGTACACCCAATCATCTGGTCTGGAGATCGAGACCCCACAGAGACTCCCTCAAGGGTTTGGGCTTGGGAGACTGTAAAACTTTACCAGTAGCTCTGTTCAAATCAACCCTTTACCCTTATTGATTTGCATAGTAATAAAACATAAAAAAACCCCACCCTTATCTAATATTCCTATCTTTATCCCTCACCTTTGGCTCCTGCCGTGGCACACACAATGACAAGAACAATGTATCTTAGTTGAGTGGGCACACACACAAAACCTCCTCTAAATGGGCACCCAGACCACAGAACAGCCTGGAGATGCTAGCTGTGGAAGAAGGGGCTGTCTCTGGGTTGGGCTTCCCCAAGGGTTGAAGAATAAAGGAGAACACCAGGAATGGAAGACTTGATTGTTATGCATGGGCGCCTCAGGGTTGTTTTTTCCCCCTTAATTTTAATTTTTTAGTGCCAGCTGGCAGAGCCCACTCCTGCCTTGCCAGCTGCCTGCCTGAAATGCTGGCCAGCTGCCAGCAGCAGGGCCTGAGCAATGAGGCTCCCCAGATACCTGAGGCAGACCACTGGATGTTACTCCTTTCAGCTCTCGTGATAATTTCTACTTTGGAGTGTGTAATCTTTAAGCCAGTTAGGCTTTGATCAGTCAACTTTCTTGAAGAAGGAAAGTGGACCTGTCTTCCAATGAAATCTTTAGTTCATGTCACTTTATTTTCCTGACCTTGTTTATGCATTCTAGTCACACGCTGTTTCTTATTGGAAATTCTCAAGTGCACAGAGGTGTTCCGCGACAATGAAAGCTAAACGTTATAACAGAAAAAAGGTACTTGAAATGAGTGACTGCTTATTTGTCATTGGCTTCCTTGGTAGGTGAAATGGAACAAGCCCTTTCCATTTTTTTCCCCTTTTGGAATGTGTTTGAGCACACATTTCTATCAGCCGATAAAGGAGCCCTAGTCGTGCAGTGTTTAAAAAACGAGCAGCTTTCCTGAAAGGCTGAGAGTTCAAACTCACCAGTCCTACTGAAGCCAGTCTGCTTCAGTGATGGTTACAGCAGTGGAAACCCTATGGGGCCTTTCTACTTTGTCCTAAAGGGTCAAGGTGAGTGGCCATCTACTAGACAACACTGTATTTGGGGTCAGGAGTTACCAGAAGTTGTTACCTAATCGAATCAGTTCGGTGACCCATACAAACTAAATTAGCAAACTCAATGCGGTTCCCACTAGAATCTGTGTCTGAATCACAGTTGGCTCCCTTGTTAGCGGCCTCAGTTGAGAGTTCAGTGAGAGAATGACTCACCTTGCCTTTTCTCTTGAGAGACTGTCACTACAGTAGATTGGAGCCTCATTAACAGAGACTTTGCACTGACAGTGACCACGGTGTACTTGTTCACACACATTGTCTTACTTTAAATGAGACATGGCAAAATGTCTATGGCAAGCTCTATTGGCATTTCATTTTTTTAAATTGTTGTTTCGTATTTGTTTATACTATACTCTGGATATATGCTTTCTTCTAATTTTGGAAATATTGATTCTGATTTTTGACTAAGTTAGTTATGGAATGGTTATGTAGCAAAATCAGAATTAACTCATAATATATTGTCCTTAAAGAAATAATAAGAAAGAAATAAAACCCCTTTGTGAAGTGGACTCTGACTCAAAGTGATCCTATAGTACAGAGTTGAACTACCTCATAGAGTTTCGAGGCTGTAATCTTGATGAAAGCACCCAGCCATGTTTTCCTCCAGCAGCAGAGTTGATAGGTTTGAATCTCTGAGTAGGTAGTTAACAGCTAAACCCTTGACTACTGTGCCAACTGAATTTTGTTTTAATCATTTTATTAGGGGCTCTTACCACAAGCCATACATCCATCCATTGTGTCAAGCACATTTGTACATATGTTGCCATCATCATTTTAAAAAAATTCTCTTTCTGCTTGAGCCCATGATATCAGCTCATTCTCTACCCCACAACTTCCCTCCCTCATGGACCTTTGATAATTTATAAATTTTTTAATGTCTTACACCAACCACTATCTCTCTTCACCTACTATACTATTGTTTGTCCACCTGGGAGAGGGTTATATGGCAATCATTGTGATTGTCTCCCCATTTCTCACCCCATCTTACCCTTACCCTCCTGGTATCACTACTCTCATTATTGGCCCTGAGGGGTTTATCTGTGTTGTGAGCTCTTATCTATACCAGTGGACGTTCTCTGGTCTAGTTGGATTTGTAAGGTAGAATTGGGGTCATGATAGTTTGGGTGGGGGGGTTGGGAAGCATTAAAGAACTAGAGGAAAGTTGTATGTTTCATCAGTGCTATACTACTCAATGACTGATTCCTTTCCTCCTTGTGACCCTTCTGTGAGGGGATGTCCAATTTTCTACAGATGGGCTTTAGGTCTCCCCTCCACCCTCCCACTCATTCACATTAATATAATTTTTGGTTCTAGGTTTTGATGCCTGATACCTGATCCCATATAAACCTCATGATCACACAAGCTGGAGTGCTCCTTCCATGTGGGCTTTGTTGCTTCTCAACTAGATGGCCTCTTTTTTATCGTCAAGCCTTTAAAACCCCAGATGATATATCTTTTGAAAGCCGGACACCATCAGCTTTCTTCACTACATTTGCGTATGCACCCATTTTGTCTTCAGCTACCGTGTCAGGACAGTGAGCATTACAGAATGCTGGGTTATTAGAACTATGTGTTCTTGTGTTGAGGGAGTACTTGAGTAGAGGTCCAAAGTCTGTCTGTTATCTTAATACTTAACACATAACTACATGTACATAGATCTATGTCCCTATCGTTATATATACACATATATTTACATATGTACATGCCTGTATTTAAATCTCTATAAATGTCCTCTGACCCCTAGTTCTTTCCTCTTTTTCCTTTCCTCTTGTCCCATTATCATATTTGACCTTCATTCAGGTTGTAGTAATTCCTCTTGGCTACATTACCCTTGATCAAGCCCCACCAGACATCCTATGCCCTCCGTGGCATCAATTTTAGATCAACTTGTCCCTGTGTTTGTTGCCCCCCCCCCCCTCTTCCTTTACCCACCTCCCCTTCGCCTATGTCCCCCAGGAAGTGCTGGTCCCAGTATTTCCTCCTCCAGGATGTTTATCCTGCCTATCTTGTCTAGATAGGCATGCAAAAGCAATAATAAACACATTAACAAAGCACAATAACAAAAGAAAATATTTTAAAACCACCAAAAACAAAAAAGAAAAGCTATAAATTGTTCCAGGCTTATTTGTTGACATTTATGAGCATTTTCTGATAGAGTCTGATGGGGTACCACTCCCTGGATCCAAAGTGTATTTTTGGTATCCCATTCAGGCGCACTCAGGGACTTCATTGCTTTGCTCCCCTTGCTGCTCTGTGGCACCCCATTAGTGTTTTGCTCCAATGTGTAGGAGTCAGACCAGGCAGAATTCCCGCACTGTGTCTCCAATGTCGTCCCCCGGGTGGCACTATGGGTCAGTATGGGATGTCGTGGCTTGTGTATGGCTGACACTATAGTCCTCTCGGTGCATTGGCTGCTCTGAGCACGGATATCTTCTTTGGGGCTGGGTGGGCCAGGATGTGTTCCATTCTCACTCCTGCCCTCTTCATTTGCTCTTTTGTGCTTTGTGCCCCTCTCTCTGAGCTGTAGCTTCAGTGCTGTCCTCTGCAGTGCATTCTTCTGGTGGGGCGGTGGGGGGTCCGCATGGCTGGGATTGAGGCTGACCCTGCAGACCTCGCTTTTGATTTGCTGTTTATTGGGGTGATGCCTGATCCCTCTCTCACTCTCCTATGGGGACATAAACGATACCATCCCCTTGAGTGGGTTAGTGCCCAATTCCCCTGCTATCCATGTCTTTCTCCCTGCCCCCCTCCTTTTTAGTTGTCCTTGGATAGGGTCTGGCCCCTGCCACAGTTCCTGGATCTCACCCCAGGAATGTATGCATATAGTTGTTTTTCGCCTATGCTCCTTTTGCTTTTTAAGCTTACCTCTGTGCACTTATGTTGTACTTGTCCTTTTGTGCTTGGCTTATTTTGCTTAGCCAACAGAAATTCTTAATGTAAAAGTAAATTCTATTAAAAATTATAGTAACATATAAACATAAAGAAAAAAACCCTCTGATTGACCAGAATTTCCAGAGAATTAAATTATCTTGGATGGGGTCTTTAGTCATTTAGGTTGTTATTAAGAAAACTTAATACAAGAAATTCAGAAGCATTTGATCATCCTCCCAAGTTTTATCCCACTCATGATTTTCCCATTAAATTCTTAAGTACCTTAAAATAAATATGCCTTCATACTGAGTTCAATGTTTCTATAATTATTCATTTCCTCTTGTGTTTCCTATCTGCTTAATAGTACCTTCACACATCTGGACATTATCTCTTACTTTCCCTTTTCATTTCCCACACGTAACTAGTTATTGAGCTGTTTGTTGCCAGCTGCCATCCAATTGACTATAACTTTTGGGGATCCTGTGTTTAACACAAGGAAAGGCTGCTCTTCTCCCAATCAGTATGGACGAGTCCGTGGGTGTAGCTCTTTTGCCAGTCCATCTCGCCAACGGTCTTCTTCACCCTTAGTGGCCTTCTCCTTAATCAAACATGATGACTTCCTTCTGAGATTTGACTCTTCTTGATGCTGGATCCAAAGCAGTCAAGTCAAACAGTGCTCTGTTGGTTTATTTTCAGAAGTGAATTACCAGGCCTTTCTTTCTTATCTATCTTAGTCTGGATGTTTTTCTGAAACCTGTTCGCCGTCGGTGATCCTACTGACATTTAAATGCTATCGTTTCCGTACTTCATAGGTGATATGGCTTCCAGCATCAGAGTCCCTCACAAGTCACAATAGAATGACAAACTGACAGACAAGTGGCGACTATAAATTCTACTTGTGAATCTATACTTGTAGTTTTCACGTCTCTGTCCAAGACCATCTGTCTTAGCTTTAATTCTCACCTAGCTTAGTGCAGCCCTTAGGTGTTCTTTTCACCTCCCTTTTGGCCCCTGTCTGAATCATTTTCCATGTACTTGTTAGGGTCATCATTATATAAGACAAATTGGATTGTTCTGTTTCTTAGCTATTGATTCAAAATAAAGAGTAATTACCATGTGCCAGCCACCGTTACTTGTGTGAATATGCGTTTGATTATTGAAACAAAAAGACAATTTAGGTCTTACTATTGCCATTTTATAAGCAAATATAGCAAGGAGTCCCTGGGTGAGTCAAACAGTTAAGCCCCTGGTGACTAGCTGAAAGACTGGTATTTTAAACACACCAAGAGGCACTTCAGAAAATGGGCCTGGTGATCTGCTTTCCAAAAGAACACAGTCTCCAAAAGCCCATGGAGTAAGCTGGCTCTGCGCACATCAGTGAGGGTCTATTTCACAGCGACCAGCAGCAATAACACATCGGAGCAGCAAGAAACAACTTTCTCAAGGCAACACAAAATTGCCTGTAGTGGGATGAATATCAACATAAAGGATATCTTGGTTGCATGTGCAATAATACCCAACTCTTGACTTTTTGCTTAAGCCTGTATGTCTTACACATGCTCATTACCCTTCTCATCAGTTTTAGGTGCTAATTACTACTCAGCATTGCTCCAGGCAGAATCAGAGTGGAACTGTGCATCATGGGTTTTTTATGGTTGAAATGTTCAGACTTGAATCACCGATCTTTCTTCTAAGGTACCTCGGGATGAAGTGGAACTTCCAGACTTAACTGGCTTACCCAGAGGCTCCAATCCAAATAAAGCTCATTTAAAGTGCCTCTCAGTGGCAACATGTCTCCCCTCCTTTACAATTCTTAGCATCACCCTGTAAGCTATAACTCTAAATAAACCTTTCCCCATTTTTCTTCTTGTACATAATTTTGTACTCATTTTATAAATGTTGTCATGCATATTACCTATTAGAAAACAATCAAACCATATGCTCCCTTGCCCCTTAACACCAACCTCACCCTGCAGAGTTCTATTATTTCCTTCTGAATTTCTGTAGTGTATCTTGCTTGTTTGACCATACTGGGTTGTCATTGTTTTCTCTGTTAACTTCTCAATAGTCTGTTGAGATCAGTAGCTGCATCTTTCCACTCAGTATCTCTGATACACTGTGAAGCTTCCATACATATTTATTGGATAAATCACCTAAGATTCTGCCTGGTAAGTACTGGTCATACCTTGCTAATAATAGAAACTCTAAAATTGTAACCAAGTCAGTTTTCTGTACCCAGATGACTGAAGGGTTCAGTGTCCCAAACCATTTCCCCACGTACTTGAGAAATGTTACAGCTAAGTGTAGAGTTAGAAATATTTTGCCTTTTGACACACATAGTGCTTATTCTCTGGGAACACAAGTTACCTAAACCTCACGACTTGAGAATGCAGAACTGAAGAAAATGTTTCCTATGATTAAACCTTCAAATGTACTGTTTACAGTGCAAACAGAATCAAAGAGTTATATGAAGTTTCTAAATTGGCATTTAATTGAAGCATAGTATTGAAAAGTTTGTTTAAACTTTCTGTTGAATTGTCAGTGGACATATCATTCAATGACTTCATGGTATAAATATTGTCAGGTGCTGTTAAGTTGCTTCTGACATATATCTACCAAAGTATAACCAAAAAATAAAACACAACAACAATAAGAACAACAGCAACAACAAACCGATTGCCATTGAACAGCCTCATAGTAATCCTCTACAGGTCAGAACAGAAGAGAACGGCCTCATGGGATTTTCTGTAGCTGCAGTCCATCCTCATAGATGGGGATGACAACGTCTTTCTGCTGTGGAGTGATCGCTGGGGTCAAACCGCTTACCTGTTGGTTGAACACTTTAAACCCTGCACCACCTGGGCTAGTCTCTTTGTAACAGAACAAGCTAATCTGTTCTGTCATAGTAACCGACAGATCCTTAAACAATGATTGTGATGATTATGCTATCTGTCAGTTTGGCTAGGTTATGATGCTCATCGGTTTAGTAAACTCTGGACTGATTACTCTTCAATAAAGACATATATGTGACAATCATCCATGTTGTTATCTGATACGAGCAGCTAAGCACATGAGCAATCACTAGAGTTCAGTGGAAAGCCACTCACTGTAAAACCAATCCATTTCCTTGAGATGTAACCTGCATCTAATATATCCGTGTACACTGTCTTTCTGGAGTCAGCAACTATCTGGTTCTTGTCTGACTTTTAGGTCTTGGTCTTGAACCAGCACCTCTCCATCTGAGATGCGCAATTCAGGTTCATCAGCATGTGCAGCTGCAAGTCAGGAGAATCCTCCAGTCTAAAATCTATCATATAGATTAAAGACTTGCTGATCTCTACTACTGCATAAACCATTTCCTTGAAATCACTCACACCCTCTTTCTTTTGGTTTTGTTCCTGTAGAGACTAAGGATAAAACAGTGATTCAGGGGTGGGGGAAGGGGGGAGTGGGAAGCTGAAACCAAGTGTTCAATATAAAGAAGAAGTCTAGAAAAGAATGATGGCAACATATGTACGCATATGCCCGATACAACTGATGTATGGATTGCAATAGGAGTTGTAAGAGCCTCTAAAAAATGATCTTTTAATAACAAAAAAAGACAATGATCTATGAATAGTATAATTCAATTTTGTATAGAACAGGTGTCTTCTTATGCAATAATGATCACGAAATAATGTTCCTTTATATCAAGGAAAAGCATGAGCTGTTCATCTCTGGAGGAGTAAAATGTTTAACAAAGGGCTTTTAGAGTTGTAATGTATTAATAGATAACAATATACTCATTTACTTTATCTGAATAATGATCACAAATGTATGAGCTCAATTGTCAACCAAGAAAAACATATTCAATTGCAATACCTGGAATCATGTATTTTTCATTTTGTATTAATTAAATCATGTCAGGCATAATGCAGTATGCCAAGATAAAGCAATTTTCAGCTGTTATATTTCATACCTGTTTATAAAACATAAGGCACTTCAATGTTTTTTAACCTGGTACTTATCATTTTAATTATAAAGACCAAATGTCAAGTTGTCTTTAGAGCAATAAGTAAGAAAGTGATTTTAAAATTTGTACGTCCTATGCTGTGTATTTGTATAGCATGACATGACTTTTCGGAGGAAAGCTGCTCCCCAACTCACTGCTGTGCTGTGCCACTGACGTCCACACTGTGGGGATGGATTAACTGCTGTTGTCATCCCCACCCCACCCCCATAATTTCCATGGTATACTATCAAATTATTATTATTATTAATTTTTGAGACATAGGACAGAACAGACATGAGTCAAAGTGCAAGGAAAAATAAAGTGTCACCAACACTGATAAGGAAAGGTCTAACTTTATACATTATTTATAAAACTGTTTCACAGAAATATTTATAGCATCAGCAGTTATTTTCTTCTTTCATTTGTCAAAGGATGAGCAATGTGATGTCCCTTTCTATTTTAAACGATCTCATCATGTCCTCTCTAGTATTGAAAAACCACTGGGGAGGGTCATGAAGTAGATCAACACAACCATGAGACCTTGTTGCAATTAAGTTTTACTATTTAAATTATTTTCATAAGAAAAAAAATGATTTAGTACATTTTTCTTTATCTCTGCCAAAATAAGCAGGCCATTTTTCAAAAGACCCAAGGACATATAAACAACAACAAAAATGAACACATATATGAGCCCACATACCAAAAATAAAGAAAGAAATAAAATAAACTTGCTGACATTGAATCAATTTCCAAAGAAGACACCCTGCGTGCTACAGAGCAGGCCTACGCTCAGCTGGGATTTCAAGGTTATAGTGGTTCCTTTATAACGAGGTCACTTAAAGGACTAAGGTTCTCCTGACCCATGTCATGGTGCATAGGCATGTTCATGCTGGGCAATGGATAAAAATGAGCAGAAGGAGAATAAATGCCTTTTGAATTATGGGATTGGTGAACAATATTGAATATACCAGAGACTTCCAGAAGGAACAAATATGTTGGAAGAATGACACCAGAATGCTCCTTACGTGCAAGGATGGTGAGAGTTTGTGTTAGTCTGAATTTTCTAGAGCTGTGGTTCTCAACTTTCCTAATTCAGTGACCCTTGAATACAGTTCCTCATATTGTGGGGACCTCCAACCATAAAATTATTTTCAAGGACTACATGGAAGAAGCACACCAGCCTGTGTGACCAGGAGGTGTAGAAGGGATCAGGTATCAGGAATCAAAGAACAAAAAATCATATCATTGTAAATGAGGGGGAGTGCAGAGTGGAGACCAAAAGTCCATCTGTAGGCAACTGGACACCCCCTTACAGAAGGGTGATGGTGAGGAGATGAGCGAGTCAGGGTGCAGGGTAGCAACGATGAAACATACAACTTTCCTGTAGTTTTCAAATGATTCCCGCCCCCCCACTAATATGATCCCAATTCTACCTTAGAAATCTGGCTAGACCAGAGGATGTACACTGGTACAGATAGGAGCTGGAAACACAGGGAATCCAGGAAAGATGATCCCTTCAGAACCAGTGGTGAGAGTGGTGATACCCGAAGGGTGGAAGAAAGGTGGGGTGGAAAGTGGGAACCAATTATACAATACAAGGATCTACATAGAGCCTCCTCCCTGATGGACAACAGAAATGTGGGTAAAGGGAGATGTCAGACAGTGTAAGATATGACAAAATAGCAATAATTTATAAATTATCAAAGGTTCACGAGGGAGGGGGAAGCAGGGAGGGAGGGGTAAAAACGAGGAGCTGATACCAAGGGCTCAAGTAGAAAGCAAATGCTTTCAGGATGATGGCAACAAATGTAAAAATGTGCTTTACACAATGGATGGATGTATGGATTGTGATGAGTTGAATGAGTCCCCAATAAAATGATTTTTAAAATATTTTTGTTACTACCTCATAACTGTAATTTTGCTACTGAATAAGGAGACCCCTGTGAAAGGGTCATTTGAACCCCCAAAGGGGTCATGAAGCTCAGGTTCAGAACCTCTTTTCTAAAGAAATAAAACCAGAGAAATCTATATATGTATATAAAGAAAATGCATTTATATTAAGAAAATGGCTCACAGAGTTGTACAAGTGGTAAAGTCCAAGTTTAGTCAGGTTCCAAGTTCTTAGGTCAGATGATAAGCTGGAACCTTCTCTTAACTTGAACCTTCACATGGCTTGAAGGCTGATGAGCCCAAAATTGGCAGGAAGGTGACAGTATGCTGAATGCAGAAACTAATGTGTCAGATTTTATCAGGTCAGGCTTGTGGTTATAGTAGTGAATGAATTCAGATCAGCAAGTTAGATGTCATGTGGCTGAAGAATTTCAGGACTGGCAGGCAAGATATGACATGCCTTGATTTGAATTCAAGGAACTAGGGGTTAATGAGGCAGATGCAGAATTTAAATTCAGCAAAAAGCAAACAAGCTTTTCCACAGCTCCCACTTACATAAGAAGCAGGCAACAGCTCTTGGGAAACTGCTTTCAAATGAGTGCATCAGAGCTGTGACCTAAGTAAGATTGTTGCATCCCACCCTAATCTTATCCTGATTGTCTGTAATTACATTGTGTTAGGTTATGCTAAGTCGGGTCAGGTCATAGCAGATGTTGAGGCATTAACTGCCAAGCCAATACCGGTCCAGTCAAATTGACACAAAACTAACATTGACATGTTTTCAGACAGAGCCAATGCCTGGAGAAGGAAATGATGCTTGGAAAACTAGAATGACAGAGGAAAAGAGCTAGGGCCTAAATGAGATTGACGTTGTGACTGTAACAGTGAGATCAAACAGAATACTAATTGTGAGGATGGTATGGGATGGGGCAGTATTTCAGTCTGACACATTGTACTTAACGTCACTATGAATTACAACCAACTCAATGACACCTAACATTGATCACACTCTTTAGACAAGCGGGTTACAAGATTGTCTTCACGAGCATTTATTGGCAGATTCAATCACCAACCTGTACCTTCCTACACATGCCAAAGAGATTTTGAGCCAACCAAGGAGCTTAAGTCCCTATTGAGGACAATGCAGTATTGTTGTTGTTAGGTGCCATCGAGTGAGTCTCACCCATCAACACCCTATGTACAACACCACAAAATGCTGACTGTCCGGTAACATCCTTACAATAGTTTCTATGTCCGAATCCATGGTTAGAGCCACGGTGTCAATCTAGTTGATGGCCCTCCTCTTTTTCACTCCCCTTCCATGTTACCAAGTACAATGTCCCTCTCCAGGAACTGGTGTCTCCTGACAACAGACCCAAAGTACGTAGGACAAAAGCTTGTCATTCTTACCTCTCAGGAGAATTCTGGCCCTACGTTATTCACAACAGACTGCTTTTTCATTTTTGCCATCCACAGTACCTTCCAAGTTCTTCTCCAGAACCCTAATCAAATGCATCGATGCTCGTTCAGTCTCCTTTACTCAATGTCCAACTTTCACAAGGTCAACCTGTATACCCAAGTCTTCAAAATAACATCTTGTGCAAATTGTCCTAATGCAACATGCCTTTTGATCTCGTGTTTGCTGCTTTCATGAGCATTGATTGTGGCTGTAGGTAAGACAAAACCCAAGCAACTTCCAGCTTCTCTCTGTTTATCAGATGTGACCTTTTGATCCAGTTGTGACAATGTTGGTCTTCTTCACAGTGAGTCATAATCCATGCTGAAGGTTGAAATTCTTGATCTTCATCAGCAGGGGTCTATACATGGCTTCTCCAGCTCTAGAGGTCTGGTTGCATCAGGTAGGTCCAGGTAGCTTTTGAAGCTCCCAGCTCCCAGGATATAGCTTCATGTGTCTTGTCAGTAGAGTGGCTCCCATGGAGTGAGAGGTGAGAGAGAAATGTCTTCTGCCTCCAAGGAAGAAATACAGGAATTCACAGATTCTCAGGAGAAAGCCATGTCAACACAGAGGCTGCATTGGCGATGACCCGATTGGCAGACTAGAATCCACCCCTTTACTCTTCATTCTCCCAAGTCCCAACTTGACACCAGATTTTGTAACTACCACAATTTCCCAATCCTGTGCCATCCTTACAATTGTTCCTCCACCTGAGCCCATTGTGGAAGCTACTGTGCCAATCTATCTCACTGAGGGCTTTCCTCTTTTTCGCTGCCTCTCAAGTTTACCAAGGTGGATCTGCAGGGCCTGGTGTCTCCTGACAACATGTGTAAAGTCTGTAAGATGAAGTCTTGCCATCTTTGCCTCTAAAGAGCACTTTGAGGGAAATATAAAGAATCCAATGTGGCTATTACTGAGAAAGATTGCTTTAAGGAAAAGGTGAGGTGAGATTCATTGGATCATGTTCAAAGTTAGAACTGCAAAGATTACACAGTATGGCACTAAAGAGGAGGAGGAAGAACTTGGGGCACTGAGCCTAGAAAAGAGAGAAGTGACCATTTCGTCAAGTGCCTTCCATGTACGTGTAACCGGTTACAGTCTCATCAGAGGCACTCAGAGCATGGGCGACATCAGAACATTTGTGCTTGTTGGGCACCATCAAGCCCATCCCCAGCCCTCGCGTCCCTCTGAAAACGAGAACGATGCACTGCCTGGTCCTTGCCATCTCACAGTTACTGTTTTGTCGGAGCCATTGTGGCAGCCACTATGTCAATCCATCTCGTTGAGGGTTGTGTTAGGTTGGGTTCTCTAGAGAAGCAAAACCAGTGAAGCCTGTATATGTTTGTCTACAGAGAGACTTATATAGATAAATGACTTACACATTTATAGAAGTAGGTAAATCCAGTCTGGTTCACCTCAGACTTCCCCTGAATTATGTTAGCTGATGAACAGGTAACTGGATGACTAAGCAAAGCTCCCTGGGGACACAGATTGGCCCAAGCATAGGCAGTTGAGTCCAAAGTTGGGCAACTGAATCTACTGTCTAGATTCCATGGATGGCTCCAGGTTCAGCAGCTGACAGAAAAGGAGATCCAGAAATTAGTTGAATGAGCCATCCCCAGCAGAAGTGGAATGGCCAAACAGAATTTGATTCTGCTCTGTTTCTCTCACATAAAAAGGGCACACTCCCACGGCTATGTTATCAGGTTGCAACCTTATTACTAGTTTGGGCTGCAAGCCTACCCTTACCCAATGAAATCGCAGACCAAAGTTACTACCAACGAATCTATGTAGACTCAGATCAACCTCGTAGGACAGGGTGGAACTGTCCCTGTGAGTTTCCAGGACTGCTATTTTTTGTGGGGTTAGAAAACCCTGTTATTCTACCTCAAAATGGCTGGTGGTATTGATCTGCGTGTCTTACAAATCGTAGTCCAACACATGACCATTACGCTACCAGGTTTCCTCACACTTACCCAAGAAGACCCAATTGACCTAAGCCCTAACCATCACCGGGGTCTTCCTCTTTGTCTTGCCCTCCTATTTCATCAGGCATGATGTCCTTTTGGAGGGACCGGTCTCTTCTGAGAGCTTGTTCAAAGTATGTGAGATGGAGTCTTCACCATCCTTGCTTCTGAGGAGCAGGGTGGGTGTACCTTTTCCACGATAGATTTGTTTGTTCATTTGGTGTCGAAGGCATTTCCAAGATTCATCACCAGATCCATAATTCGAATGCATTGATTTTTCTTTGACCTTTCTTATTCAGTGACTAACTTTCCCATGCCTATGCGGTGAATGAAAAAGCAGGTCTGAGGTCAGGGGCCCTCAGTTCCCAAAGTGATATCCTTGTTCTTCCACACTTTAACAAGGGCTGTGCAACAATTTACCCATGACCATGCACCACTGAATTGCTTGACTGCTGTTGCCAGGAGAAGTGATTGTGGATCCAAGAAAGATGCAATCCTTGACAACGTTATTATTTGATCCGTGTATCATTCTGTCACCCCATTGTGAGGATTTGGGTTTTCTCTGCTGTGAGCTGTAATCTGTATCAAAAAGAGCAATCCTTAACCTTCATCAGCAAGTCCACTTCACATTCAGCAAGAAGCCAACCCAGTCCTGATGCTGCGTGCTTCTTCATATATTTCAGCATTCAGAGGGAGACACATGGTGGAAGGATGCGGCCCTGATACACACCTTTCCTGACTTGAAGCCTCTGGATACATGATTCTCATAAGCACAATTAAGGGTTCCGTAATTCCCACTCCTCGGAATGGTATCCACGGTTTGCTATGCTCCATGTAGTAAAATGTTTTTGCATACTCAATAAACATAAATACATTATTTATGGTTTGACTGCTGGCAGTCAATGTCCATTTGAGGTCAGCAATGATAGCCTTCATCCCAGGTCCTCTTTTGAAGGCAGCTTGAATTTCTGGAAGCTCATGGTCAATGTACTGTGACAACCGTTGTTGGATGTCCCTCAGCAAAATTTTATTTGTATGTGATGTTAATGATATTCAATTATATCCAATGTATGTAGTGTCACTTTTCTCTGGAATGGGTTACAAATGTGAATATCTTCCAATTGGTTGGTTTAGGTATCTATTTCTTGGCATAGGTGAGAGTGCGTTTCCAGTGCTTTATCAGCTTATTGAAACATTTCAATTGGTATTCCATTAATTCTAGGATCCGTGTTTTGATAATGTTTTCAGTGGACCTTGGGCTTCTTTCTTCAGTACTGTGGTAGTTACATAATCTGGTGTCAATTTGAGGATTAAGGCTTTAGTCTAGCCTGTCAAACAGGATATAGCCAATTAAGTCTCTGTGTTGCCATGTTCTTCTCCTGAGGATTCTGGCAACTCCTGTATTCCTCTCTGGAGGCAGGAGACACTCCCTTTCAGCTCACTCCCCATGAGACATCCCTATGGAGAAGACACTTGGAGAGAGGCTGATGGAGCCAGACCTCTAGAGCCAGGGAATCCATGTGGAGAGCCAGCCAGTGCTGAGATGTTTATATGCCACTGGATCCACATGACTTCCTACCCATTGGCCTGTGACCTTCCTGCATTTGGCGTCATTGCATGTGTTTCGTGAGTCTGAAGAGGACTTTATAGATTGGCATCAGACTACCGGATTTATGAACTTGTTCTGGATTGGGCTGGGATATTTTCTCAATATTTTTAATATTCAATTGCTCTTGTATATAGAGCTCTTTCCTATATCCATATGATTGTCTATTCATTTGTTTCTCTAGTTTACCCAGAAAAACACAACCATTGGTTCTTGATCCTATGTTACCTCTTGAAATAGTTGAACAACAACCAGTCTTTTGGTACAGTGATTTTGTGTATTTTTCCCATCTTGGTGCTTTGTGTTGTTCAATATTTTGCTCATAGATTCTTTCAATGTTACAATTGCAGTCTTGATTTTTTTCTTTAGTGCTTTAAACTTAGGCAGGGCATGTTTATCCTTTCCCAGGCCTAACCCTAGAACTTTTGCAGATTTATATGATACTTTTATTTTTCTTCTGGAGTTGCTATTTGAAATTTTCATTGAGCTCGTTGACTTCATCATTCCTTCCATTTGCTCTAGCTATCCACAATCAAGATCAAGTTTCAAGAGTCTCTTCTGACATCCACCTTGATATTTTTTCTCTTTCCCGTCTTTTTAATGACAGTTTGCTTTCTTCATATATGATGTCATCCCATATCTTGTCAAGGCTCCTGGCATTAGTGTTAAACAAGTAAAATCTATTCTTGAAGTGTTCTCAAAATTCAGGTGGGATAAATTCAAGGTCATGTTTTCAATCTTATGGCCTTGTTTTAATGTTTAAACATTATTTTAATGGTGAACTCCAGAGTCAAGGTTTTACATTCATCATCCAAAAGGAAATTTCAGGATCTATCTTGAACCACAATGTGATCTGTGAAAAGATAATATCTGTGTACTTTAAAGGAAATTTAATCAATACAATTTTATTCAAATTTATGCACCAAACACTAAAGGTAGTGAAGAAGAAATTGAATAATTCCACCAACTTCTTTAGTCTAAAATTGATCAAACATGCAATCAGGATCATCTGTAATTACTGGCAATTGGATTTCAGAAGTTGGAAACAAAGAGGAAGGGACAGTAGGTAGAAGATATGGCCTTGGTGATAGAAACCCAGATGGAGACTGCATTTCAGAATTTTGCTAGACCAGCCACTGAGACATATTTTCAGGAGTGACCAGTCACTGGAAAAGGACATCACGCTTGCTATTGTGGAGGGAGAGGGAGAGAGAGGAAAGCCCTAAACAAGATAAATAGACACAGTGGCTGCAACAATGGGCTCAAAATATGAACCCTAGGAGGATTTCACAGGGCCAGGCTCTGTTTTGTTTGGTTGTGCACAGGTTTACTCTAGGTTCGAACCAACTTGTTGGTACCTAACAACAACAATCACTTCCTTATCACTAACATTTTTTCCCTAACAACATAAGCAGTGACTATACATACGGACATCTCCCAGTGGAATAAGCAGAAATCAAAATGACTGCATCTGTGGGAAGAGATGATGTTGGTGTTCAATATCAGAGGCCCAAAGTGACCAGGAGCTCCCTTTGGAACAGACCATCAATTGCTCCAATGTAAGATGCAGTTGCAGATTGGAGTCGGGGTGATATTTTCAGATGACATTATTTTCATCTTCTAATGATGCCTAAAATTTACCAGAAACATCTCAGTAGCTTCAACATACACACATTTATCATTTCCCAATTTCCTTGCATCAAGAGTCTGGGAATGGATTAAATGAATCATTTTTTCGGTGTCTCATAAGGATGTAGTCAGCTATTTTTAGCCAGAGTCTTCACTGGCAGAATTTATTTCCTGTGGTTGGATTACTGAAAGGATTATGCTCATTAGTGTTAAATGCCTATTGGATAGAGCTTACCCTCAGGTTCAGAATAGCTCTTATATCCCTTCCATGTAGTCCTTCCCATAGACAGTTCACAGCCCTGCTTCTTGCTTCCTCAAGGACAGCCAGAAAAGTGCTGTGTATCTAACCTGTGGAAGTAGAGTCTTCATATACATAATACTGCCAGAGTGGTGTCATCCAATCACCTTCATCACATTCTATTGTTTAGAATTCAAGCATAAACTTTCCCCTCAGTTATTAAAATCAGATTATATGTGGCACTCAATTAAAAAATACCAAGCACGAACTAGATCAAAATTACTCTATAGCTCAGACAAGTGTCCTACAAGAACCTGCCAGAAAATTAAATCCCCAGGTTCCACCACTGATTTATTGATATGCTAAGACTGGAGACTAGAATTCTGCATCTTAACAAATTGTTTAAGTGACTAATGTACTCGACTCTATTTGAGGATGTTGGAATATGAGCTCAGAGAACATTCCCAAAATCATGTCACATCAACCAGGATTAACTGAATTTTTAGTGGCAAATGAGGGCAAAGAGAGTTGAAAAACAAGAGTCAACATATGCAGGCAGATTTAAGACAGATTTATGATGGAAGGGTGGGGATCTGAGTAAATGGCTAGGTGAAAGCAGCTCCCGAGTACTGGCAGGGATCATGAATTTTTACCTGGTTAGTAGGATTAGGGGCCTTACTTAAACAATAATGTCACATTTAGGGATGTATATGTTTTTTATTACTTTAATGAAATGGAAAGCAGCTTAGAAATCACTACATTCAAGGGGCAGGTAGAGAAAGAAATCAATAAGATAGTATTGAAAAACACTAGCGGGAAAATAGAAGAAAGGTATTTTGGAAGCAAAACCACCAAACCAAACGCAATGCCTTCAAGTTGATTCTGACTCAGAGTGAGAATACAGGACAGAGTAGAACCACCCCTGTGACTTTCTGAGACTGTAACTGTTAATGGGAGGAAGAAGTCCCATCTGAGAAGCTGGTGGTTTTAATTGCTGACCTTGCGGTGCAGATCACAATTAAATGCTTGAGTCCTATGCCACCAGGAAGCAAAAGAGAGTCTGAAAAGATAGTCAACAATGCCACAGGAAAGTTCTTACAAACCCCCCAGAAAATCAAACCCATTTCCAAGCTCATTCCAATTCATAACAACCTTGTAGGATGCAGTAGAACTGACCCCATGCGTTTCGGGGGCTATCCTTCTTTATGGGAGCAGAAAACCTCATCTTTCTCCCAAGGAGCAGCTTGTAAGCTCAAATGGCTGCATGTATGGTTAGCAGGCCGATGTGTAACCTTCTCAAACCAAGCCACAGATGGCTCACAATGGTTGCTAGGTGCCATTGAGTCACCTTCGACCCATAGCAACCGGATTCACAACAAAAGGAACCTCCCTGGCCCTGCACCATCCTCACAACCGTTCCTGTGCCTGAGCCCCGTGATGCAGCCACCGGGTCCCATCATCTTGTTGAAGGCTTTTCACTCTGTTTGCTGCCCTCCCACGTTTTCTAACATGACGTCCTTCTCCAGGGGCTGACAATACGCCCGAAGCACGCATGACAACGTCCTGTGGAACACTCTGCTCTTCCTTTTCCCACACAACCGACCCTCTAAGACGCTTTTATTTAGGAGAGATGAAAATTAAATGTAAAACATGTTAAGTAATAAATGTCTTCACTTATTATAAAGTAAATTCTGAGTTTCCTTTTTTCCTCATTAGTGAACAGTCTGTGGTAATGACTGCTTGGATTAGTTAGAGCTGGAACTGAGGTTTCAAAACATGCCATTAGGAGTTTGTCTCCATCTCTCCATCTCTCCACTTTGTTTTCTGGCAGGTTCAGGTTCCTCTTTGTCCCAGAAGCATAAGCAAACATGCCTTTCTCTCCCTCAGCATCCATATCCATTTTGAGAAGGATGCTGACTGACTTATCTTCTTGGATTAGGTGAATGCTTTCTAACCAGTGGGTTCAGAAAGATAACATACTTTGGGCAGTACTGGGGCCCTGGTGGCATACTGGTTATGTATTGGGCTGTGATTCACATGGCCAGCAGTTAGAAACCCCCAGGTGATCCTTGGGGGCATTTTGCTCCTGTAAACAATTATAGCCTCAGAAGTCCTGAGGGGTCACTATGAGTCAGCATCAACTCAATGGCAGTGAGTGAGAGTGTGCTTAATTACTTAATATTGTCATGACATCATAGACTTCTATTTTGTGATGCTTTGGACAGGCTAACCTCTCCATCTGTACTTAAAATCTTACAATGGAGTGAATTACCTGCTATACAAATGAGTCAGGATTAGGGTGGGATATATTTTGAGTCCTTTTCTTAGTAGAAGGTGTGATTCAAGTCACTATTCTTAGTTTACTTGGGGGTATGGTCTGTAGATTAGCCATTATCGTTGATATTTGTGTTAAAACAAGAATCACCTAAAACAAAGTCCACCAATGGCCTGCTTAGTCAGAAAAGCAGGAGGCTGTTGTCACAGACCTGGCTGAGACTAGCCTCGCCCACTTAAGATGAGCACAAGTGGCCAATGTGTCCTAGACCTAATTTTTTTTTTCAAGCAAAAGGAAAGAAATTTATTGGAGCCCATACGGGAAACCCTAGGGGGGGGGGCAGCATACCCTACTGTGTAGGCATGCCCAGCAAAGAGTCATACCATTCACTGTACCCCTATGTCCCAGAGGGACTCCCCTTGAGCCAAGCCCCAAAGCCCCAGGACTGGCTGGGGGTGGGGACCCTAGACCTAATTTTTTACATCAGAATGCAAAACCCTATCAAAGTCCTCGATGTTGGGCAAGATGCAATTTTTGTGATCCCCATTTCCCAACCGAGCACGTACAGAGCAGTGCTGAGTCACCAGGTGAGAAACACCAATCACCTATCAGTTACCCCTCAAAAAGACCCACCCCTTCTCTGTCAGTATGTCATACTGAGCTGGCTTGTGTGTTGCTATGATGCTGGAAGCTAAGACCCTGTTGTTTCACATGCCAACAGGGTCATCCAGAGTGAACAGATTTTAGCAGAACTTCCAGTCTAAGAATGAAGATCTCGGTTTTCCACTTCGAAGGAAAGAGCCACTGAAAACCGAATGCATAGTGTTGAAGTATTTTGAGATGCCAAGGCCTAGATAATGGAAGCCAAACATTGCTAGAGATAGTGCCAGAGGACTGGCCCCTCTGTTCCAAGGACACTCGAGTTGCAACTGAGCAGGAGATGATTTCTAGGAGTGGAGTCCACCATGGTAGGGCCTGGGGGAGTGGAGCCTTAGAATCTTAATTTACTGATGGGGCTCAATGTAAGGTGGGAAGAAACAGCTGCAGAGAAATCTGCTAATGATTGGAACTTGGAATGTGTGAAGTATGAATCTAGGAAAATTGGAAGTCGTCCAAAGGAATTCCTAACGATCCTATTCCGGGTATTGTTGAACTGGAGTGGATTGGTATTGTATAAAGAAAGCTGTGCACCTGGCTTGTATCCCCTCACTATACTTGTTCCATCTGTACACTGAGGAGCTAATCAGAGAAGTTGGCTTCCATGGAGAATAATGTGGCACCAGGATTGGAGGTAGGCTTATTAAAACCTGCAATGTGCAGATAACACAGCCCTGTTTGCTCAAAGTGAGAAGGACTTGAAACACTTGCTGATGGCCATCAAGAATCGCAGCCTTCAGGATGGATTATGACTCAATGTAAAGAAGACCAAAATCCTCACGACTGGGTCAATAGGTAATGTCGTAATAAACAGAGAAAATATTAAAGTTGCAAGGATTTTGTTTTACCTGGATCCGCAATCAATGCTCATGGAAGCAGCAATCAGGAAATCAAAGGACATGTTGCATGAGGTCAATCTGCAAAAGACCTCTTTGAGTATTGAAAATCAAAGATGTAACTTTAAGGACTAAGGTGCCCCTGACCCAAGCCATGGCATTATATATATTTATATGTACATATAAATATATATATGGTATTTTATTGGTTGTTTTGATGATCAGTACAGAAAAATTATGAACAATTTGTGTATAATTCTTTTTCTGGTTGGTTGGTTGGTTTGGAGTCACACTGGCTGTATTTCTGATGTTGGGGGTTGGAAGGGAATGTGAGGGTGGGCACGTTGCTATCATCAGCTCAAGATGTCCACAGAAACTGACTTCACTTGGTATCTACAGCCAAGGGAAAACAAGAGCTCTGCTCCGGATCTCCGGCCTGCTCCGGATCTCTGGACTGTTCATGGGTCTAGGACCTGCCCTGATCTCCAGCTAGCAGTCAGTCTCATCCTTCTCAGGCTGGCACGGTAACAGGGTTGCGGCAACAGCACAGCTGCGGATAGTAAGTGGTTCAAAGCCATTAGCCATTCTATGAGAAGAGAGGTAAGTCCGTCTGCTTTCTAAAGGTTTGCAAACTTGCAAACCCATGTAGGTCACTGGGGTTCTGAATAGACGGCTCAATGGCAATATGTTCTCTTTGTGGTTTTGAGGGCATGCTCCCTCTTCTTCCCTTTGTTACCAGGGACCCACTTCATTAGATCTCTCAGGGAGACTTTCTGCGTTTTTATAACAGGTTTCAGTTTGTATTGACCCAAACGATACTACTAATGTGGCAAGGGAAATGTGTGGTATACAGTAGGTTCTGGATAAACGGGTAAACCTACTCACTTTCTGTCTTCCCAATAGCAGCAAAACAAGAAGCTGCACGTGGATGGTCTTTTTGTGTGCGTGAGAGTAGGTATTTGTTCATGAAGAAAAAGAAGTGTGCATGTTTGTTCACATTCTGGTGATGTTTAACTTATTAATTATATGCAAACACAGTATGTGATTTGTGTTTTAAAATATCAAAAGCCTGTTAAAATGTCTTTCTAGTTATTTGCTTTTGCAATGACTCATTTACTTACCTTTTCAATTTCAAGTAAATTCATAACAAAATTCTAGTTGGAGAGGCAAAACATCCAAAAGTTTCTCAAATATAGTCTTTCCAAAGAGGAAAGTGAGTAAAACTTTTCTAATGGCCAAACAAGTATTTTCCATCTCTCTTCCTTTTTTATTGAAGTCTTTCCTTCAAACAAACAGAAACAAGGAAGAGAGATCTAAAGGGGGAAAGTCTATGTATACGTGTGTGTGTGTGTGTGTGAGAGAGAGAGAGAGAGAGAGAGAGAGAGAGAGAGAGAGAGAGAGAGAGAGAGAGAGAGAGGGAGAGAGAAAGAGAGAGAGAGAGAGAGAAAGAGAGAGAATTTAATCACTAAACTAAATTGGTTTTCTTACATGCATTAAACCAGTCACCTCTTTATTCTCACAACAGCAGACAACTCATTGTCTTTCTGTTTCCTTGTTTTTCCTGAGGACATACACAAAGAAAGTGGCACATCAATACCAAGAGGGACTTCTTTGAGAATAAATGATCCTGCTGGAGCCAGCAAGTGTGCGTCCGCATAACAGATAGTGAAGGGCCTCAGGGAGCTGTTGGAGCAATGAGCTTCCTTAACCTCCTTCCCCTTCACACTCCTGCAAACAGATCTACTCCAATCCTCAATTCTCTGTTTGGACTTTGGTTCTGGGTCTCTGAATCATTGCCCAGAGCTTCCTGGAATCAGATTTGACAACAATAAATTATTATTAATGCCCAGAATGAGCCAAATAAGGAAGACTGGAATAGCTCATCCCTTGTTTGGATGCTAAATTTTAGAGCCTCCTGGGTAAGACAGACCAGGTACCTGGTGTCACTAAGCTTTGGGCTGCGATCACAGGAAACTGTCAGTTCCCCAGGAGAAAGACTGGGCTTTCTACCCCCATCAACAGCTCCAGGCTGAGACACCCACGGGCACGCACTCTGAGTCAGCATTGACTCGAGGGCAGTGAATTTGCTTTGGGGTCTGGGGAGACCGAATACGAAGGAAATCTACAGTGACACCCAGGGAGTTGACAATCAATAGGACTACATTTGGTTTTTTTCTGGGTCTTGTCTGGTTTCCCCCTTTGTCAAAGTGCAGTCTTATCTCTGTTCTATTGCCCCCTTTTCCTGTTCTGGCAAGTTTATGCTTCACATAGATTCCGAGTTTTGCAGATTGTGTTATATTAACCACTTACTAATAAGAGCTGCACAGGAAAGAAGAGATGAAGGCAGAAAATAACGATGCATTCCTAATTGCCATACCCGAAGCTTTCCCTGACTGTGCCTAAGCATGCCTTCCAATGAGTGGGTGACGGTGTGCTCCTCTCGCCAGACAGGGAAGCAGAAAGAAAGAACGAAAGAAGGAAAGCGGAGAAGAGTGTAAGAATGGGTAAAAAATGAAGGGAGAAGAAGAGGAAGAGGGGAAAACAGTACAAAAGAAAAAAAGTTGATGAAGAAAAGTCACAAAATGAAGAAACAAACAAATGCTAAATTATAAAACAACAATAAATGAAAACAAAACCAAAGCGAAGCAGGAAAAAAAAGTCCAGGCAGATGTTATTATAAGGGAACTTTGTAAAAACCCAAAGTGGCTTGTTCCTGTGCGCCAGGCAGCAGCCAAACAGCACTGGGCAGTTGTGAGAATTGAGTTTTCTAAGAGCACATCCTGTCCATGACATCTGTACTGTGGGGGTTCAGGCCGGAGGCGTGATCCACGTAGGCTCTGGTGTGGTGGCGGCAGCTTCTAGACCCTGAAGCGCCAAACAGCAGTGAGGGGTGGGTAAGGGATTCCATCGTTCACTGGGTTGTCCAGCGCATGGGAGGGCTTCGCCCTGGCACGAGAAGTTTGACGCGGAAAGCGTTTCCTTGGTCCCACATAACTGGCATGACCCGGTGCACTTTGGGGCTACATAGCCATTATCCAGTTTCTGCCCAGTTTCAGTGCACGTGTGCGTGTGCGTGCACGTGTGCGTGTGCATGTGTGTAGTGGGCATGGGGAATGCCTGAGCCCAGTGTCTCTATAGCCGCTCCACAGGCCTTTGCTTTCTCGTGGGTCCTGAACCCTCATGGCGGGGCTGTCTGCCAGCGAGTCTCTGCTCCGGATTATGTCCTGCACTGGCCCCTCCTCCTTTGGCAGGATCTTGTGCCACTAGAATTCTAGCTCCCTCTGTAAGGCTTTCCTTTCCCAAATCGTTTATATTGTGCTGATTCTCTCAGGAACTGGCCACACCGAATCTCTTCCCTAATAGGAATTTGGTGAAGTTGGCTCCCCGGCACCCCACACTCGTGTGTGTTGCCTGCTGTGTTCCAAAATGACCAGATACAGTGTGGGCCCCACCGTGTAGCTCCTCCATCACTGTGCTCCCTCTGTCCTTCTTTACAACGAGGGTTCAGTCCACCTCCCAGTCTTCTTGTTGGATGTCCCCCGTTTCAGGATTCCCACCCGTGAGTCTTCCACTCAGGTTTCTACTCTCTGTTGTAATGGGACTGGGCACGGCGTGTCATTAGGAGAGTCAGGTCTGTCTTCACTTCCCTTTTAATTATAGTTACAAAGAGACATCGTCTTTCAGAACATTAGAAAGCATTAGCAATGCCTTTCTGAATTGGGTCAAAGCACTGGAATTTTATTTTTTAAAAAGTAAAAAGAGAAAAAATCATTGACAAATTTGACATATTCATCATTGTCAATGAATACAAGTCTAACACTATGAACTGCCGTGGACAGTTCGCCTCACCCGAGCTTCTAGAAATGACCTGACTGATGCCCAGACAAGATCATGCCTAAGATGTTAGCTCCAAATTGATCCTAATAGACGGAGGCATTTATTTCACATAGGTTTTAACGCCTTTTTCTATCAGGAAAATGAGTCTAGAGTAAGGGTAAACTGACCCCTCTCCTTCTACCTAGGATACCAAAAGAAATTGTTGTTTGGGCTTTAATAAAAAACAGCAAATGAAAAAGAAACAAATAAAAACCTGGGTAGCCATTAAGTAACGTGCAGGCACCATTCTCATCAGGAAGGTGGTCTCAGGAAGCACCGTGCTGTAAATTGTGTGTAAAGTGGTTCTGTCCTGAAAGTCCCTTGGCAGTAGACAAAAACAAACACTAATCCGCAATGGCAGAAGTCAGATTTATTGTGGACCTCTAGAGAACTCTGCAAAAAATATTGTTTCCAGTGTAATAAACAGTGCAATGGCTGAGATGTTTCAGATTTACCATTTTAAAAAATGTGCACAGGAGAGCAAAGGATGTTGAGGAAGGAGGGTCTAGGTTTCTGTTGGAAAGATAAATTGAAAGTATGGATTAAAAAAAATAGATGAAGAATGAGAGAGTTATAAAATGGCCAGCTTTAATATCCAGAGGGCAAAAACAATGGAGAAGTTGGAGAGAGAGAGGTAACTTACAGGAAAGAGATTGGAGTGGGAAATGAATGGTGGCCTGGGAGGCTTGTGGACTTGCAAGAATTAAGAGAACCCCAGGATATAGAGTATTCAAAGATTGAGGAATATTGATGATCTTAAGGTAGAAAGTTCGAGTTTTTATAAGTATAATTTTTTTCTAAAAGAATATGAATTATTAAGCTCTCTCTGGATTTCTGAATTCCACTAAATCTGTCAGGACTTCTTTTTTCTCCTAGTGATGGAGACTGGAATGGAGTTGGGAGGAAATTGAAAGTGGACGTTAATACTCAGATTGTGTCCTGTATCCTAGGATGTCTCCTTCTCCCAAAAGTGAAGATAGCACATCCCCTAAAGTTCTCTAGAGATTCCCGAGTAGATCTTTAAAATATATCACTATTGTAAAAATAGCACGGAAGCCATATCTGAACTCCTTGGCCTTCGTATCGGGAAGGTGAATGAAACTCAACCTCATACCAAAGCTAATTTCTGAGAGATGGAAGCCAGACATGCCTTTACCCTCCAACTTTTTTTTAAACCAATTCTGAAACAACTCATACCTCCTATGAACCTCTGCTTAGTTGAATAATTGCTTTCAATGACCACACATAACTCACGGACAGTACTCACAATTATTATAGAATTTATTGGGAAATTTAATAGGTCACAATTCAGGTTAAGAAATGCTGGGGTACAGTTTATCTTGTCAGGAGCTCCACTTCTAAGTGTGTCTCCAGGCACATTTCCCACTGACCCTTGGCCCCTGCCCTGTTTGGGAAAGGGTGATATATCTCCGACGATCCACATAGTTATCTTTGCAGAGTCTACTGGACACATATAAACATATGATACGTATAAATACGTATAAACTTTTTTTCTGGTATTTTCTGCTTTCAGCCAAGATCCATCTAATATCAGCCATGGTGTGAGGTCCTCTTCTGAATCTGGTCTGAACCTCTGGCTTCTCTCTGTCAATTTTCACTACCACCAATATCTTCAGCAAAATTGTACCTACCTGGGACATCGGTGATATTGTTTTCTAGGCTGAGAATTCTCATTGGTCACCTTTCTTTGGGATGTGAACAAATCTGGGTCGTTTCTAATCCGTTAACTAAGTAGCTGTCTTGCAACTGTCCTGGCACAGACAAATGAGTTCTTCCAGGGCCCGCTTTATTAGCGTATAGTTCATGGACCAAGCAATTTGATAGCTGAAATATACTAAAGAGAAGAGTGAAATCATCACCCAATCAATTTTAGAATATTTTCTTAATTTTGTGTCCATTTTGTACCTTAGTACATACCCCATCCCCTACCATAGCCATAAGGAACTGTTGGGAATGTTTATAATAACACTAGTTATGAGCTAGTTGTTATCTCAATGGATCACCTACCCTGGAATTCATATAAATAAAATTATAAATAAAACCATCAAATTTATACCAAAACAAGACATAGAAAAACGTGGATTCAAGAGAAAGCAAAAGAAAATAAAAACTACAACAAATTTAAAATGGATCAAAAGGGAGAACTAATGATACTATGTTAAATTTTAACCTAACTCTATCGACAGTAATCATACTGAATAATAAATTGTAAGTGTGTGTGTTTTGATATAATCTAACTACCCTTCCACAATCACCTCAATACCTAAATAGAGACTGCTACTTATACAGGTTCTTGATTTTGGAGAAATCAAAGAAAAAAGATATCACATATGTGGATCAACATGGAACAGAAAAAAGAGTGAAAGCACCTGAGAGGCTATCTAAATTATCTAAACAAGAACTGAGAGCATTAGAACCTACAGTGAGAGGTAACTGTAAATGCAGATTACAATGAGATTTCAAAGGTGCAAGCTTTTGATTGCATTTGAAAAGAAATTACATAAATTACATTTGGTTCTTATTAACAGGTGATCTTATAACAGCTAATATTTGTTTAAAACGTAATAGTTTGCTGCATATTTTATACGGTTACCTAAAATATTTCATTACAATTTCCATATTTATATTTTAAATTGTATTATTCTAGGCCACTCTGATCATATAGTTATTAAGTTTTTAATTGCTATTTCTCTTAATTCCAATTGGATCTTCCCCACTCCAATTTCTCTAAAGAGGCTATTTTAACTTTCCTCATGAACAAGTTTAATAGGTGACCACTTACCTTCCAAATTGCTTTTCTGAGTGCTTCTCAAAATTGTCTCAACATTTTTTCAGAGCAATGGGAATAAACATTAAGGAATGAAAAATAATTTTAATAAACGAAGATATTAATTAAGAATGTAGGGTGTTTTAAAATTTGGCTGAACTAACAAGTTTGCATTTGAGGAATATTGTAAATGTGAAGAAAAATGATGCTACACATTCAGAGTACAATTAGCCTCATTAACCCTCCTATATACTCCCCTGCGTATTCTGAATTTGTCCACACCAATCATCTCTTAGATAATCAGAGCAGGACACTTAATAGAAGCTATGCTGAGGAAGCAGTGCATAGCATTTAAGTCATTGATATGATGTTAAAAGTATTCTTAAAGTTAAAGGTAGAAAATCAAAGAGTATAGCATACAGAGCTTCTATTATTTTTGAGAGATGAAAATTGAAGCTTAGCAAATTTGAAACATGTTTTGACCCTATCTGAACAGGCGGTGTGCATTCTGAAAATAAAACTGCTTCTCTGTTAATACTGGCATTTTAACGTAAAGTAGCGAACACCTACGCCATGCTGGAACAGAGTTTTAGCCAAAACAAAAAATGTTATATATCATATATATTGAAGAGTACAATAAACCTTCATGAACATTTATCAATATGTATATATATATATCAACTCATCAAGTCCACAGAACGCTGGACTAAAGACCAACAAAATAGTGGTATCATGTATAAAATCTAAACTCCTTTAGCTTGATTGAGAAATAACCAGTAGTGTCCTAGGACAATAGTAAGGGACTTTCCACTTACCTGAAATTATTCATACACACACATGTTTACATAGGATTATATAATAAGTATAACCATATTTATCTAAACCTCTCTCAAAAAGACTGATTCACTGTAGCTTAAATGATATATATTTTTTTCAGTAGAATGACTAAATGAAAAAGGGGTTTTTAAAAAAATTAATAGAAAAAAGTGAGTAAGAAATTAAAGTTAACAATACCAATGCAAGATTCTTGCACTACCCTATGTCAATCTCGCTTCAATGCACATACTTGAATTTTATAGATATATGCTGAATTAGAATTCAGAGTTTTGAGGGAGTCAGGATTTAGTAACTCCTCAAGTAATTCTGATACTACTGAAAACATTATTGAGATAATGTATTTGTATATTTGGAGCTTGCATATGTTCAACATGAATTCATTTAGTCAATTCACTAAATTTCATCAAATTTAGTACAACAAATATTTACTGAGTACCTGGCATATTCAGTGAAACATGGTTTTAGTTTTTCTTTAAATAATGACTAAATTTGCATAGTGGGGATGGTAAGAGATAGGAAAGTGAACTGAAAGTCTCCAGATGCCCGTGCTCTGACCAACAGAATTATCTTGGCTTCCTTTATAGCCAAAGAAAAGAAAATGTGTCCTTTCCCCAGAAGAACATTGAGCACTGTGTTATTGACAATACTGACTCAATAGTGTTATGATAAGAAAGCTATTCACCAGCATAACACAAGGGATTGCAGACTGGCTTTACGTGCCCTCAATTTCACGAATCTCACATTTTCATCTTCAAGTTTGCTTTCTCCCATAAGATCCAGTCTCATATTTTTAGTGTTTAATTGAAAATTCTAGTTGGATCTGGTTACTAAAATTAATATGAGGCTAACTCAGAATGGGTTGTTACACAGCATTTAAAAAAATCCTTATTCATTCAACGTATTTATATGTGAAGCTATTATTTCTCAATGTATCCTTCTTTTAGGTCTATACCGTTATAAAGGTGGTGTTTTCATCTCTTTTTACAATTATATTGATATATTTATGTTTGTTTTCCATCTCTCTTACTCTTTGGCATAGAATCTTGCATTCCTCAAATCACATCATACCCAATGGGAGTTTGGGCATTCTCACAGGAGTCAAGTAGTGTTCCATTTAAATATTCTTTGAGTTTGAGAAACAAAAACGTCTTAAGGGACAAGACCCTGGCTGTGGGTAGATTGTGGTTAGATTCTATCAAGTTGGTTCGAAAGCATAGTGACATGACATATAATGGACGAAAGCACTGCCCATCCTATGCCGTTCTCACAATTGATCTTATGTTTGAGCCCATCGAAGTAGCCATGGTGTCCCTCTCTCTTGTCCACGGTCTTCCTTTTCGGAGCGTATGGAGTCAGACTTAGAATGAGCAGGTTACCTTGCTGTGATTAAAAACAAATTTCTCAGGACAATAAGCCTGATGTTTTTCTTGCCACTGCAATTTTCAAATTTCTTAAAAAATGTCTTCCTACTAAGTTTCCATGATTATTCTGCATCCTTCAAGAAAATATATCAAATTTGTTTCCTTTAGAATTCTCATAAACAGTCATCATTACCTACGAAGCTGGGCTCTCTTTTCTAGACTTAACTTTCCTAGCAGATCTGTCTTGGAAATCCCCTTTTTGATTTGCTCTTGGCTAGAAGTAACACTAACTAGACTAAGACAAGTGTATTACTGAGAGAGCATGTGATCAAACATCCTTTGATCACAGAGCAGTATTTGAACACATTTTGTTCAGAATAAAGCTCTGCATATATACAGCAGAGCCCTGGAAGCAGTAGAAATACCTTATTACTTGCCATGTTATGCCCAAACTATTATTTTTCTCAAGAACTTCTCCAACTGCAGCTTTCCCTGTTTCAGCAAATGGTACCACTGTTACTCAATTATTTGGGTCAATTCCAAGTGTCAACCTTGGCTTTCCCTTTTCCTAAAAATTCATATGTATTCTATTCAGACTTTCTATTTCTCTTTCATCAAACTAGATTTAGAAGTCAGTTATTTAAGTAGCAGTTAATGCCCTGGACACCTTTAAAACTGCCTGGGTTTCTGAAATAATCCCCAACTTATCTTCCTGATCCGATGAGTCCGACTCTGAAAGTCAATTCTTTCAGGAAGTTGCATGATCTGAAACACCTTTGGTCACATCATATCATCTTTTAAGCCTTGTGCATACCTTATGAATATATTTAGAAGAGAGCCGAAATCCTTATGATGCTCTGCTTGACCTCCTCTAACCTACCCACTGCCGTTTCAATGATCCTACCTCCTTTCTTTCTTCACCAGCTCCTTTCCCGACTAAACTCTGATTCCAAGCCCCAGGATTCACTGTTCTCTTTCGGGACGGTTCCGGGTTTCCTTCAGGCACTGGTGTCGCTCATTTCTTCATTCACTTACATCACTCAGCGAGCTATCAACCAGCTCAGTGCCATCTCAGAGCAACCCTGAAGAACAGGGAAGACCTGCCCCTTTAGATTTCCAAGACGGTAACTCTAAGAAGGAGTGGAAAGCCCCATCTTTCTCCTAGGGAGCACTAGTGGTTTCTAACTTCTGAGCTCATGATTAGGAGCGCAGCATGCAACCACTCAGCCACACGGCCCCTTTGGTGAGCCTGTTAGCCACCACAAAGTATTTTCTTCAAGTCACCATCTATCCCTTGGCTTAACTCATTTTTATTTCTTTTCTATAATTAACTTGATTGTACATTCAAAATTATGTCTTGCTCAAAAGAAAATGCATTCCATGAATCAAATTATTTAAATGCTTTCATTTTCAAATTAAATACTATATATGTTTAAAATTAGTGCTATAATTCAATAATTAAAAACAGTTTTTGGGTAAACTCTCACTGCCGTCCAGTCAGTTCAAGCTCACAGCAACTTTAATGGACAGAATAGATCTGCCTTTCAGCGGGGGGTGGGGGGGGTCTCAGCTTGTAAGTCTTTAAGGAAGTGGAAAGCTGGTTCTTCTGAGTAGTGGCTTTGAACTGCTGATCTTAAGGTTAGCAAATCAGTGCATAATCCACCTTGCCACCAGTAAGAAAATGATAACTGTACTTAAAAAGAGAGAAAGAATGGAAAATTAAGTGCCTTGTTATTCAAAACTTCAGTCATTTCTTTCATGATGTCTCAGTCAGACCTTTTCTGTTTAATAGTGTCCCTTCTTTAAGAATACTTTTAGCATTGAGATTTAGGCTTTGACATCCATTCTCTTATTAGATGCCGCCATTTCTTGCCTGCCTCCTCAGGCCTATCTCATACTTCAACTCTGGCTTTTTTTTTAATGTTATTTCACAAATCAGAGTCAGACACATTTAAAAATTATCTTACATTTTCATTTTACACATATCGCTTTTGTTATGTGTCAATGAATTGATTTTAACTCAGCTTTCCTTCGGGGTTGAGCAGAACTCCCATTTAGGGTTCCCTAGGCTGTCGTTGATGGAGCAGATCGCCCGGTCTTCCCATAGAAAAGACTAAAAGTTCCCAGTACGGCACTTAACCAGTGCACCATCAGGGCACCTCATCACATAAAGTAGTTATGGGTTTCTTTTCTTTTTCTTTTAGATATTTATATCAATAGGAGGAGGAGGAGGAAGAGAAGGAGGAAGAAGAAGAAGAATTTTCCCTGCTTCCTCATAACAGAATGTATTAGGTAGCTGAAGTTCAAAACATCTTTAATTTGCATCTGTCAAGTTTTATCTCTATATATTGTCACATGGAGTGACGTAGTGGTTACTTGGCTTGCTAACCCAAGGTCAACTATTAATATCACCAGATCCTCTGAGGGAGAAAGATGAAACTTTCTATTCCTGTAAAGAGTTACAGTCTTGAATAAAAACCCGGGTCAGTTCTACTCTGCCCTAAAGGATCAATGTGAGTCAGAAATGACCCAATGGCCCTGAGTAACACACCAGAGTAGAGTGGAGTAAAGCTGCTCCAGAATATTGGGATCACAATACATTCACAGGTAATCTAAGATATCCTATTGGAAATGGTATATAAGTATTTAGGAGGATGAGCGCTGTCAGATATAGGACGGGCAACTGAAGAGTGGGGCTTTGAAAACAATGAAAAGTAAATGGGCTCAAATGGAAAGGACTAGTGATGAGTAAGTAATTTCTAAAATCAGGTGGAAAATATGGGAAGGATTATTCTTCCACTTTCTCTATTTTGTGATGTGTCGGTCAATTATTATGCTCAAAGTACAAAAATTTTCTCAGTTCCTGTTTTAATGACATAACTTTATGTCAACTTGAAGACATAGAAAAGGGTAAGGGTGTTATCCAACCTGTCAGTCAGGTCACAGCCTAAAGATGTCTCCTTGTGGCCATGACCTTCTGGGAACCTCCCTCTCTCTGCTTTCATTCTTGATCGCTGGTCCCTTGAGAACTGCCCAGCCCTGCCATGTTTCCACCGACCATGGGTCTCATGACTTTGTACCCAAGAGTCTGTGATCTTCCTGCATCCTGTATTGTGTGGACTTGAGTTGGACTGAGCTGGGATGTTTTTTTGCTATATAACCACTTCTTGCTATAAAGCCCTTTCTTCTGCATATATGAGTGTTCTTGGACTTGTTTCTTTAGTCAACCTGGCCTAACATAGTTCCCCATTCACTTTCTTCAATAATGTGTACACTATGAAGATTTAAAATAGAATGTATTTGACATTATTCAATACATACTTATATCTATGTCACTGAATACATTTTTGGATCTCTACATTTTTATTTGGTAAGCTCTGAAAGTCGCTCTTTGTCAGAACGCATATGCTTTTGTGGATTAAGTGATTTGCACATGAAGATTTAAGAAATCAGTATTACATTACAAATATTTTTAGATGTTTGTCTTAAGCATTTCCATACCCTAAAGGAGTGTCAAGTCATAGTATTGTCACAAAATGTTTTAACATATTCTTTGTTGACATGGCTGTTAGGTGCCTATGAGTTGATTCCAATCCATAGCAACTCTGTGCACAACCAAGTGTAGAACAGCTTGACCCTGCACAGTCTTTACAATTGTTCCATGCTTGAGCCCATTGTTGTAGTCACCGTGTCAATCCATCTCATGACCCTTCACTTTACCAAGCATGAAAAAAGAACATTTGCCTAACAAAAATAAGATTTGATAAGTAATGTTATTTAGTCACTGAAGGGTTTACAAATTAGCAACAAATTAAAATCTAAGAAAAAACATTGTCTGATGTAGCGCCATGAAGTTGACGTTGGTTGCTGACCTTAAGGTTGGCAGTTAAACCTACCAGCCACTCACACAGAGAATGCTGACATTCTCTGCTACCACAAAGATTCATGGTTTCAGAATCCGCTTGATGGCAGCCTTGGTCCTTTGGGTTTACTGTGTTATGAGTTATGATAAGAGGAGGCAAGAGATTATATAGTCGTACGGAAATAGGAGAATTGGTAGAGAAAGTAGAAAAGAAATGAGTGATCCAAAATCAGTAGCAAGGAGGATGTGAGAGGCCTGGTAGGAATTCAGCAAGGGCAAGGCAACTTAGAGAAATTGCTGAAACCCAAATGAAGGCTGAGCATGATAGTGGGACAAGAGGAAAGTAAAAGGAAATAGAGGAAAGAACTAGGTGACAAAGGGTACTTATAGAGGTCTAAATACTGGAATGTACATATGTAAATATATTTATATGAATGTAGGGAACCAGATCTATGTGCATCTATTTATAGGTTTAGTACTAAGGCAGCAGATGGACATTGGGCCTCCACTCAAGCACTTACTAAATGCAAGAACACTTTGTTCTATTAAATTGGCATTCCAGGATACACACCTTCCCAACATGATTGCTGAAGAAAAATGTGTGCATAAGCAAATGTGGTGACGAAAGATGATGGTGCCTGGGTATCAAAAGATATAGCATCTGGAGTCTTAAAGGCTTGAAGATAAACACGAGGCCATCTAGCTGAGAAGCATCAAAGCCCACATGGAAGAAGCACACCAGCTTGGCTGACCAGATGGTATAGAAGGGACCAGTTATCAGATATCAAAGAACTAAAAATCATATAGTGTTTGGGGTCTTAAAGGCTCGAAGATAAACAAGTGGCCATCTAGCTCAGAAGAAACACCAGCCTGTGTGACCATGAGCTGTTGAAGGGATCAGATATCAAGCACAAGGAACAAAAAATCATATAATTGAAAATGTGGGTGACTGCAGAGTGGAGACTCAAAGCCCATTGGTAGCCAACCTGACACCCCTTACTAAAGGGTTGTGGGGAGGAGATGAACCAGTCAGGATGCAGGGTAGCAATGATGAAGTATATAACTTTTCTCTAGTTCTTAAATGCTTCCTCCCCCGCCCACCCCACTATCATGATCCCAATTCTACCTTACAAATCTGGCTAGACCAGAGGATGTACATAGGTACAGATAGCAACTAGAAACACAGGGAATAAAGGACAGATTACTCCTTCAGGACCAGTGGTGATCTGATTACAAGAATCTATATATAGCCTCCTCCCTGGGGGAGGGACAGCAGAGAAGAAGGTGGGGGAGACATCAGACAGTGTAATATATGACAAAACAATAATAATTTATGAATGATGAAGGGTTCATGAGGCAGGGGGAGTGGGGAGGGAGGGGGAAAATGAGCAGCAGATATTAAGGGCTCAAGTAGAAGGCAAATGTTTTGAGACCGATGATGGTAACAAATGTACATATGTTCTTGACACAATGGATGTATGTATGGATTGTGATAAGAATTTTATGAGCCCCCAATAAAATTATAAAAAAAGAAATGATATTCAAGAATATAACAGAATTTATTGAGCGCCTTAGAGGCAACATTAATATAAATATGATAATGAGCAGCCAAGATTACATCACAGTAAAAATACAAGAGAAGCCTTCTCAAATAATTAAAAGAAGTGAGGTGAATTTAGGAACAAACGTATTATATATATAAAAGATCATTTTATTGGGGGCTCTTCTAACAATCCATATATGAACTGTGTCAAGCCTAATGCTACGTGTTGCCATAATTAGTTTCTAAACATTTACTTTCTACTTGAGCCCTTGGTATCAGCTCCTCTTTCTCCCCTCTGTCCCCCCCTCCCACTTTTGTGATCCCTTGATAAATTATAAATTACTATTATTTTTATATCTTACACCAACCGCTGTCTCCAACTGCTGTCTCCCTTTCCCCGTGGTTTCTGTTTTTCCTCCTCCTAGGAGGTGTGAGTTTATGTGTGGATCACAGTGATCAGTTCCCTTTTCCTCTCTTCCTTTCCCAAACTTCCCCTACCCCCCTAGTATTGCTACTCCACTTTCTGTTCCTGTGGGCGTATCTGACCTGGATTCTGTGTGTCCTGAGCTCTTACCTGTACCAGTGCACATGCTCTGATCTATTCAGAAGTGTAAAGAAGGACTGGGGTCATGATAGTGAGGAGGGAGGGCAGTAAGGAAGCCTCAAGAAACCAGAGGAATATTGTGTTTCTTTGGTGCTATACTGCACGCTGGTTGACTCATCCCTTCCTGTGACTTTTCTGTGAGGGGATGTCCCATTTTCAACAGATGGGTTTTGGGCCTGTGCTCCAACACCCCTCATTCTCAACAATATGTTTTTTGTTTGTTTTGGGTTTTCTGATGCCTGTTTCCTGATTCTGTCACCACCTTATGATCGCACAGGCTGGTGTGCTTCTTCCATGTGGGCTTGTTGCGTCTCTGCTAGATGGCCAAATATTTAACTTCAGATATAGTGACCCCAGACAGAGGCTTGAGCAGAGGCCCAAAGTCTGTCAACTAGCTCAAAGTATTGCCATATTTCTGTATTGTAGTGGTCAGCACATTCATATAACAAAGAGATAAGATTAACTGCTATACAATGTGTACATTGTGTTTAGAAAACAGAGTAGTATAATTGGATTGGAGATTATTTTGTGCTGTGAATATCAAAAGAAGAGTAAAATACCAAATTGACTTTTTATGAAGAACCTTGATTATGATACTGTAATCAATTTATCGGATTTTATTGAATTTTCTAAATCTAATTTGAATTAATCCATTATTTAAAAGGACTAATATTGCAGAATTGCAGTAAAAGGCACATGAATGGCTGGGGTAAAAATTGAAGACAAAGAAACAAAAACCTTCACGAGGATGGTAGAAATAAAAATGAATGTTAAATCCATATTTGAATTTCTTTGTAATAGAACTGACATAAATGGTAAGATTAACTTTAATAACAAGCGTATTTTCCTCTTTTGCTTAATGAAAAACTGTGCATAAATCAAGAGTCACATTCTGCTCCCACGCTCCCACCCTAACATTTGGTGTTTATATTGTCTCTGAACAGATTTGCAATAAATTATGTCAAAGTAGTTATTTTCAAGTTATTACAAATTTACCTTATTTAGAGAACACATTATTAAAATTAGCTATGCTTCCTGTTTGTTTATATTATTATACTTAATTTGATAAAGCTATACTTTAAAAATAACTTTGTAAATTTACTTTTTTCCCCACACTTGAAAAGGTTTTATTCTCAGGAACAAGATTTCTACAAGTATAATTAAGGAAATATTTTGAAATAAAAAAACAATATATTTAGTCACTGCTAAGAATAAATATGCAAATAAAAGCAACATGTCAGACAAACAAACAGAACCTTGTAAATATAGCCACTCATTTAAAGGAGCTTTTTTAATTGATTATCTATTATAATTAAGGCGCCGCATCAAGTATTTGTGGGTTAATTTTTTATTAAGGTCATCCACTATAAGTGAGTAAGAGGCATATAAAATCACGATGGTCCAGGGAGAAGGACTGTGTGCAATGACTGTGGTAGAATGGTTTATTTTAAAGTGTGTGGCAGACATGTTGTCACTAATTGAATAGTCCCACCAATACTGTCTTGGTGTTTGCATCATCGTAACTTTAATTTCCTCAAGTATCAGAATATCAGAGGCAATTTGATCTCACTTTTGTCCTACTGTGGTGGCTTGCTTGTTGCTGTGATCCAAGTCTAGCCAGTAAGATGAGACTTTGCTTGACATGTTTATGAACATTGACCTCACTATCAAAATGGTACATAAGGAAAGGGCATGTCTCTCGTCTCTTCCTCAATGGCATTTTCCTTTTGTACTTGAAAATACCATTGTCTTGGAATCATGAGGTTTGCAAACACTCTAGGATGGCAGACTAGAAAAAAACTGAATTCTTTGAGGTTTGAGTTAATTAATCGATCAACTCTAGAAATATCCTACCTTGGGTTTTGTTTTCTTTTCTTTTTTACTGTTTTTGTTGGCACTTCATCTACAAATCATAAATTTCAATAGCTTAACCATCTCAAGAAGAGTTGTACAATCTTCAGCACAATCAATTGCAGGACAGTTCCTTCTTCCCCATACTCATTGTTGTCCATGGAATTTTTTCAATTTGGCAAAAATATAGACACAATTTCTTGTTATACACAATATTATATTTGAATATTTAGAAAACAACCATTTAGTGGAAGAGCTTGATCTAGAGCTGAAATCCTGTTAACTAATACATCATTCAAGTTAAGTGACCTTGGGGCTAGTTCTTGAGGGAACATTAGGATTTGAAAATGCTGAACTACATAGCATCAGCAGAGGTACTGAGTTAAGAAATGCAAAAGTAGAATCTAGGCTTTTAAATATAAAATGATCTTTGTGTGGAAATATCTTTGCTTTCATTTTTGTGTTTAAGATTAATTAATGGGGAAATTATTATCAATAGATAAGTTGTTTTGTTATATGGAAATTTCAAGTGTATCTATATTTGTAAACCATGACCTTACTAGTGATGCTTTGACAGTGAAAGATATATGTAATTCTTATAAATGTCTTAACCATTGTTCTTCCATTTTTCATTATCTTATTTAAGTCTTGTCTTTTGATTGTGAATTGTACCCAACACAAAAGACACAAAAAGGTATCACCTACAAAATTTCATTGCGTAATGTAAATTTATTCATGCGAGAAGAGCAAATAAGCAAGAATCATCAAAACTTAAAATTTATCTCTGAAGCGGTTTCTATTGTCTTTTTTTTCCTACTAAGTCTTCATGGATTGATTATGGCCAGCGCAATTGCTTTTGTATTTAAAAATACAAACTACTTTTTTACTTAAAAATTATATACAACTATTTATTTGGAACATGTTCTTTTTATATATTTGGACCTTCCTTAATGTTTTAAAATTGAAATTAAGCAGGAATATTAACTTAAGCTTTTTAAGAAGCACAAGGACCAAGCTCTATTTTTGTGACAATCGTTCCTAACAAAATGCACCTCTGCGAGAACATATCTACCCTGAAATGAAAACCACCATGAAGCGTGTACAAGAGGGTTACAGAGACTGAAGTAGAGACACAGGGAGGTTTGACATTCTTGTGACATCTGATCAAAGCTGCTGATTATTTTTGTGGGCATTTTTGAAGTCTCTCTTGATTTTAGCAAAGCCATGTGTGCCTGCAAACGATGTGTGTGTTATTTCTGGATGAATGCACTTAATTATCTCTAAAAATCATTTCACCAACAGATGTCTCCTCCTCCTTTTCCTTGTACTAATCATTCTCTGCAGTTGCAAACTTTTTTTTCTAAGTCCTTGTGTTCCCTCTCTTCTTCTTCCTGAAGGATTTCTCCTCCAGGGCAATTCTCCCTCTCAAAAAACCAGAATGTGTAGCAGCATAAAATACACCATAAAAGCCTTGAAAATGTTCCCTAGTGCATCTTTTAATATAACCACCAGTTTTGTCCAACCAAACACAATGAATTTTCATCATTTTAGAAATTTTTGCAATAGCATAATAATTCACTTTGTCAATTCATTTACTCCTCGTTTGTTTTTTTTACTCCATGCAAGTACAGTTATATGTTATTGTTTTGACTATGGTTAGAAAAAGAAAACAACTGTAAAAATTTTAGTGTGATCCTTCATCTCTATCTGACTTTACACAGCACACCAATTAAATTGTTTAGGTTTATACAGAGATAATTGGGGTAAATTCTTAGCCCAAATTTTAAATTATTAGGGAAAAAATAAACCAGAAAAACAATATCTCCTGGGTTTATAAATAAAATAAAGGCCAATTGTGACTGCAATTTGTTTAAAGTTTCATATCAGTCAGAGCCAAATCCAAGGCAATAAACATCTATCATAGTTCATGCTGCACAGGATTTTGGCTCATTTGATATGATTGTGGTACATTTTTTCTTTCTTGGATCAACTGTCAATGCTCATGGAAACAGCAGCCATGACAGGAAAGGCCACATCACACTGGATAAATCCACTGCACCAGGTCTCTTTCAAGTCTGAAGAGGATGAATGGAACTTTGCCTACTAGAGTGGGCCTGACCTGAGCCACGGTCTTATCAATTGTCTCCTAGGCAGGTGAAAGTTGGATTGAATAAAGAAGACCAATGGATAAAAGGCAATTTGAATTATGGTACTATGAAATGATATTGAAAGTATTATGGCTTACCAAAAGAAATAACTGTCCTCTTGAAAGAAGGACAGTACAAATGCTCCTGAGAAGCAATGAGGAGGAGGAGGAGACGTCCCTCTTGTTCTCTGGATTTTGTCAGGAAAGACCAGTCCCTGGAAAACGACATCCCATATGGTAAAGTAGAAAGGTAGCTAAAGAAAAAAAGAGAGAAAAACCCTGGATAAGAAAGATTGATACAGTCCCTGCAGCAAACATAACTGTAATCGAGAAGACTTCAAAGGACCAGGTAGGGCTTTCTTTTGTAATACATAAGGTCACTATGTGTTAGAACTGTCTTGACTGCCCCTGGAACAATGGGGGTAGATATCCTCTTATTTAACTCAGGAATTGACATTGTACAACAAAATAAAAATTGCTTACTGATTCATAAATGACTTTAAGCAAACAAAAAACACTGAAAACATTGTTGCCTTTAGTCTAGTCAATCCTGATTCAAAGGGACGCTACCTGACATTGTAGAATTGCCTTCTAAGGTTGCCCAGGCTACAATCTTTAGGCCCTTTTCTCTATTTCCTCTGATCTGCATTCTGACCCCCTCACCACTTTCAATTAGCAATGGAGGACTTGACCATTGTAATGCCGGGGCTCCTTGGAAAAAAATTAAATGTTCTCTATATATGAGAATCACTTAATTCAACCAACACATGGTTCACATAACTCTCATAAACACTGGCAGACATGGACAAAAATGTTCTCTAGTTTTGCCCACGTCTGGCAGGTTTAAGAGAGTTATGATTATGAAGCTAACTAACTAAAGGAACTCCATTATATTAACTGCTAGATTGACCTGCCTGCTTCTTCCTCCTTTCTCACACAGCACTACTGGAGGGTGATTTCAGAATGTACCCATACGTACCCAGAATCAGGACGTTATAATTAATCTTGTTATTTTTTTAAATTTTGGTCCCCTTGATGTTGTGATCCAAATGTAGTGATTAATCTTGCTATTCTTTAATTTTATTCCTTTTTGATGTTTCAATTAATCCATTAATTTTGTTCAATTAATATTAATATCGTTCCATTTTGAAGTGTCAATTAATTCATTAATTTTGCTTTCTGCTCTGTCATACCATTGCTTAAGTCCCTAATAAAGGAGCCAAATAATATTGTGGGTTTTGCCTTCATAAGCTCATTGATAATTTCACTCGGGGTTGCAACTAAGGGAAAAGCATTTACCAGTGGTCTTCTTGCAACCCAGCTAGCTGACAAAAGGACTCTTCTAAATTTCAAGACATTACAGTGGCTGTCATTCATCTGAACTCACAGCTATTGTTTCTTATGGATGCATAAAATTCCATAGTATGAATGTACCCGAACTTTGTTATCCGTTCTTTTATAGTTTGGGTTTTGCATTATTTCCATGTTTTTGTTACTGTCAGAATTGCTATAGTACTCACAAATACACACATGTCCTTTTGTGTTGTATTTTTCATTAGTTTAGGTCATTTAATACTTGCATTTGCATTTGTCTATTATAGTGCCATACTGATTTCCATAGTGGTTATCCATTTCTACAGGTTCATTTGCAATGAAGAAGTCTTCCTCTCTCTCCACACCCTCTCCAGCACTTGTTATTTTTGGTTTTATTGAACTTTGCCAAAAGTGTCAATGTGAGGTGATATCTCATTGTTGTTTTAATTTGTATTTCTCGTATTGCTAATGAATGTGAACATGTCTTTCTATGTTTGTTGGCTGCTAGTATGTTGTCTTTGGTAAATTATCAATTCGTGTTTTGTGTCCATTTTGGGGGGATCACTTCTATTTTTCTTGTTAAGATGTAATAATTTTATACATTTGGGGGGTACTAGACCTTTAGCTGATATATTATAACTAAATGTTTTCCCCCAATCTGTCTTTTGATGCTCATAAATGTCATATTTTAGTAGGTCCTAGTTCTCTATTTTGTTTTCTACAGTGTGCATATTTTTAATTGTATTCAATGGTATGTTTATGCCTTGTATTAGTATCTTTAAGTTTTTCCCTATTTTATCAATGATAGTCTTAATGGTTGTGTGGTTTATATTTAGGTATTTGATCCATCATTATTATTGTACATGGTGTGAGGTAAGGGTCTTATAATCTTATTTTGCAGGTAAAGATCCTGTTTTATCAGCATCTTTTGTTGAAATGACTAAATCTTGCCCATTCAACGTGTTTTAGTTGTGTATAATAAATTAATATTTACTAACTAAAATGTTTACATTCTTAGATATTGTTTTGTGTAATTATGCACAAGTGGTTCTTCATTAGAAATGTCCACACATTCTTCTGTAAATTTATTTTCTTTGTGTTAACACTCTCCCTCTCCTGTCTTCCTTCCCATCCTATCTCCCTTGATTTCTCATTCATTCTTTCTTTCCATACATGAAGGTAATTAAACAGGTGATTCTCAATCTGGGAGAGACTTTGACATTTTTAGTTTGAAAACTACTGAACGGCATGATGATAGAGCAAATCCCGACTTGGGAAAGTTATAAGTAGGGAAGATAGTGTTTCCTTAAGTAATCCATTGAGTAACTCCTGTAGATATCAGATAGAATAAAAACCTTCCCTTTTTCAATGGACTCACTAAGTATCAAAGAATTTAACCACCACCCTCCCCCCAAAAACCACAAACAAACCTTTCTTCTGGCAGTCATGGTATATTCCATCTTCTTTGCCAACATGATCATTCAAAGGCATGGATTTTTCTTTGTCTTCCTTTTTCATTGTCTAGCTTTCTCATGCATTTAAGTTCTTTGAATATACAATGATTTGTGTCAGGGACAACTTTGACATCAAAGGGACATCCTTGCTCCATAGTACTTTAAATATTTCATTTACAATAGATTTTCCCAATGCAATATATCATTTGATTTCTTGATTTTTGCTTCCATGAATGTTGATGCAAGTACAGTGAAATAATTAACAGCTACAATCTTTTTTCCATTTACCAGGTTGCTGTTTATTGGTCCAGTTGAGAAGATTATTGAAGTATAATTCATAAGGTAGGCTGTAACCTTTGATCTTCATTAGTAAGATGTCAACATTCAAGGTTATATCACCTGCATATCACTGTTTGTCAATGAGCCTTCTTCCAATCTTCATGCCACATTCTTTTTCATATAATCTCGGTAGAATTATTCACTCAGCATCGAGATCGAATAAAGAGATAGGTACAAAGATCGAATAATGGTATCCACATATCTTCCCTGATTTAAACCAGTCAGTAACCCTTCTTCTTTTTAAGGGACTGCCTCTTGGTGTATATACATGCTTTGCATGAGCAGAATTAAGAGTTCTGAAATACTCATTCTTCTCAAAGTTATCAATAGTTTGTTATGAACCAGTGTTCAATGCTTTTTCATAGTTCAAAATGGAAATAAACATCTTCCAGATAATCTTTGCTTTCAACTAAGATCCAGGTCACGTTGGCAATGATATCCCTCTTTTCACAACTTGTGCCTTATTCTGAATGTAGTTTGAACTATATAGAAGAAAATAATGCTTGCAGGTGATACTGCCGATACTGTCTGGTAATACATGCATTCCCTAGGATTATTTTTAGAATGGTCACAAATATAAGTCTATTCTTCTTCGTTGTACAGACAATTGTTTTTCAATATTCTTGGCAGAAATGAATGAGCACATCCAGCTTACTGGAACATTTCAACCAGTATCCCATCAATTCCTGAATCCTTAAGCAGTTAAAACTTGGTCAGGAGACCCCCTCTAGGATGCATCCCCAACCTGAATCTGGTTTCCAAATTTTCTGTATGTTTTGTTTTTCTGTTTTGTTTGCTCATGTTAGGGTACATCTCAGAGGTGTTGTGTTCTTGGTAGTCACCGCTTAAAGTATATTATATTGTTTTCCTTTTGTTGATATATGAAATCCAGGATTGATGAACCTATAGTAGAATTAGGGTTATGGGGGGAAGGTACAGTGGGGGTGGGGTGAAAGGGAAACAATGTCAAGCAATCCACGTAGAGAGTGAATGTTTGGAAACTGATTGTGGTAGCAAGTCTACATTTGCACTTCATGTGATTGAACTAAGGAATGATATTATATATGTAGTAAATCCCAATTAATAAATAATATATATATATAACACTGAAAAATCCACCATGATTCCTCCAAAATGGGATTTTAACCACAGATACAGAGACTGAAATTTATAAGGCATTACAAAAATGGAAGGCTATAATGAAAAGCGCACACTGCATCTCAAGCATGTAGTTCTCAACATATAAATGAAGATAGCAGAAATCTTAACTCATTAACTTTCCATTGAAGTTCAGGGCACAGTCTGACAATAGAACTTTTAAACCTTATCAAAAAGTAGGATCAAAGTAACATAGTAAAAATATAGTTTAACTTTGTTGTATTCACTGGAATTTTACTGGAAACTGAAATGTGATCAAATAAAATTCTGCTTTCTATCATAGACCTATAGTGAGGATGGTTTGTAGTAGTATTCATATTAATAGCCATGTTAGTCATATTTACATGGAAAACAAGCCCTGCAGTAGATAGGGAAAGCTATGCTGATACTGTAGATCCTAGTCAATATTTTTAACTGGTAAGCTCTAACTTTTCTATTAGTTGAAAGGTCATAGACTTACAAGAACTTCCTGAAGAAGGTTTTTGTTCTTAGCCACATCCTGAATCAAAACAGGATTGAGATAAATATTGTCTAACATAGTCCCTGACACAGAGGTTTTAATTTGAAACAAAAAGGTTTCAGGGTAAACATCTCTAATAATTTTTGAGTATGTTACCTTCTATGAAAAAGAGATTTTACAGATGTGTTGTAGATTTTGAAAAGGAAAGATTCTCTTGATTTATCCAGTGGGGCCCCCTAACTGCCATTGATTCAATTCAGATTCAGTGTGACCCTGTAGGAAAGGGTAGAATTGCTTCAATGCGTTTCCAAGACTATAAATGGCAATGGGAGCAGACTGTCTTATGAAATTACAAAGACTTAAAAAAGAGAACCTGGAGAATCAATCAATGAATCAGAAAGAGACAGAGAATGATAGGTAGACAGGTGATAGATAATAGATAGAATTAGAATTAATTTTCAAATTCATGAAATTTTAAAAACAGAATTAAGGAACCAATTATATGCCCTTCAGACCCACTTTTTCCCTTCCTTTCATTTTCATTTCTGAAATTAATCTTCTAAGATCATTAGTCATGTATTCTATACTCAGACGTTATTAGGTGCTATCCTCACACAGGATTATGACTATCACTCATTATTTCTAGTTGACACACATTTTCCTTTATTGTGCTTAAATAATAGTATTTTTTTCTCTCAACCTATACATTTTTGCTTCTTAGTCACAAAATTCTTTAGTTTAATATAAAATTGCCTCATTTGATTGGAAGATTTTTTTCTCCTTTCTTTTTCTCTCTTCTCTCTTTTTTTATAAATCATTTTATTGGGGGCTCTTACTGCTCTTATTACAGTCCATGCATCCATTATATCAAGCATATTTGTACATATTTTGCCAAATGCCATCCTTTTCAAAACATTTTGTTTCTACCAGAGTCCTCAGTATCAGCTCCTCTATTTTCCCTCCCTCACTCTCCCTACCTTTTTAAACCCTTGATAAATTATAAATTATTATTATTTTCATATCTTACTCTGTCTGCTGTGTCCCTTCACTCATGTTTCTGTTGTCCATCCCCGTGGGATTGGGGGTTATACAACAATCATTGTTATCAATTCCCCCTTTCACCTCTTTCTCCCCACCACCTTCCCCCTACCCTCATTCAATTACTACTCCCATTACTGTTCCTGAGGGGTTTATCTGTCCTGGATCTGGAATGTCAAGAACTATATCTGTACCAGTATGTATGCTCCAGTCTAGCCAGATTTGTAAGATAGAACTGGGGTCATGATAGTGGGGGTGGGGAGGCAGGGAGGGTGCAGGGGAAACATTAAAAAACTAGAGGAATGTTGTATGTTTCATTGGTGCTATACTGCACCCAGGCCGAATCTTCCTTTCCTTGTGACCCTTCTCTGAGGGGATTTCCAATTTTCTGCAGATGGGCTTTGGGTCTCCACTCCAAACCACCCTGCTTGCATCAATATGGTTGTTTGTTTTGTGTCTTCTGATGGCTGATACCTGATCCTATCAAAACTTCATGATCATACAGACTTCTGTGCTTCTTTCATGTGGACTTTGTTTCTTCCCTGATAGAGGGCCACTTGCTTATCTTCAAGCCTTTAAGATCCCAGACACTAGTTCTTTTAATAGCCAGGCACCATCAGCTATCTTCACCACATTTGTTTATGCATCCATTTTGTGTTCAGCAATCATGTTGGGAAGGTGAGCATTGCAGAATGACTGGCAGACTTTTTTGTTGTTACTTTGGAAGACACTCATATATAAATTTTTACATCATTTTTTCATATCAAATAATTCATACTCCTTTATATTTTTGATCTCTAGTTTGCTAATAATGGCAAGATGTCTTTTTCATTTATACTGTAATTATTGTTTAAATTAATATATATTCCAAAATTAAGTATAGTCAAGTTGATATGTATTTTTGTGATACACATTCAACCCATAGCGTATAGTCTTATAAATTGGTGAAGTGGCTTGTTATTAAATTTGAATAATATGTGTGTGGTTTGATTATAAACATTATAGGTGACTTTGACCAGCTTTAATGAAATAGTGCATTCATTAATTGTGGTAACCAGGTTCAGACTAAAGATACAGTATAAAGAGGGAAAATAAAGGAAAGTTTGTTCTCTGTTAAAAAGTATTTTAGGAAATTTTTTAACCCAATAAGAATTGAAGTGAGAAGGCTTTATCAAATCCTTATCACTCTGGAATTGAAAATAAAATGAAGATTTGCTGCAATGTCACTGAAGGAAAGGTTGGAGGTAGTCACCCCAAGCTAATTGCATGTGCTGTGCTTAATAAGGTTGCTACCTAATGGACTTCATCACAGGGAAGACTTTATTGCTCAAGAGACCTTGACATGAGGCACACTATTAGTAGGGTTTTTGTGTGCACATGCAGCCAGCTATTTACCTGCCCATAGTGAACAGCAGAGCTTTTCCAAAAGGTTGATTGGTTCAGCCATCACTTTGATTTCCTGTCTCCTGTCACCTTTTGCAGTAATCACATAAGTACTTTTTGTTGTTGTTTTGTAAGCAACCTGGATTAAGGAAATAGTTTTTCACTTGTACTAAGAGGTGTTTTTCATTAAACAACCTGATCAAAGTTGCTATTTTCAATTTATATGCTAATAAAGTATACTTTAGAACTTATAAACATGCATTACCCAGTGGGATTTTATTCCTGGATTCCACATAATCTGTGGCCTCTGCGGATCTCTTTAGTTTATAGGAGCAAGAGAAAAGTGGTTGTCAAATGGAAAGTAGCAGGTGATGGGCATAAGGTAAGGCAGAGGGAGAGAGAAATGAATACTGAATTTTAAAACAATTAAAAAGAAACATCAAAAAGATCATATAGCACTTTTGAACATTACTTATAAAGGAGGTTTTTTTCTGAGAAAATTAGATCTTGTGTGATGGGCATAAATATGCATTTGATTCTTGAAATTTTCCTTTTATTTATTTATCGCCAACATATACTAAGTATGATAAAAAAATTGTTGACAAATTCCATTATTTTTTCATTCCATCTGATACCCACAAAAAACAATCCTCATTACATTTTTTAAATGAACCTTGATTGTAATCTTAGCTGTTGGTAATGAAACTAAAGAATTCCTTAGACATTTTTGTTTTTATATAAATGCTCTTCTTAGGACAGATGTTAAGTTTGATTCAAAGGAAATAAATAAATAAATGTATTGGTTTTCAGCACATAGCCTAAAATTAAGGTTCTATTTAGATAGACTTACAAAGGAGATTTTAAAGTTTTGGGGAAAATTCATTATCCTTTAATTCCATTTTCCCCACCACATTTTGAAATTGCATGTGTGTATTTAACTGGTTAGTTCATATCTTTGATCAGCAATTTCAATGTAAAGTACATAAAAAACTATCATTTGTGACAATCCTGAGATAATACATAGAGAGATTGAGATATTAGATTCAGTGATATAAGAGTTTTGAGCGTATCAAAACTATAGAAATTCAAAAGTACATACTTTCAGGACCAGGGGGGTGAGGGGTGAGACTGGGAGAGTAGAGGGTGAGTGGGTTGGTAAAGGGGAACTGATTACAAGGATCCACATGTGACCCACATGTGACATCCTCCCTGGGAGACAGACGGCAGAGAAGGGGGGGAAGGGAGACTCTGGATAGGGCAAGATATGACAAAATAACAATCTATAAATTATCAAGGGCTCATGAGGGAGGGGGGAGCAGGGAGGGAGGGAGAAAAGAGGACCTGATGCAAAGGGCTTAAGTGGAGAGCAAATGCTTTGAAAATGATTAGGGCAAAGAATGTACGGATGTGCTTTATACAATTGATGTATGTATATGTATGGATTGTGATAAGAGTTGTATGATCCCCTAATAAAATGTAATAAAGAAAAAAAAGAAAAATTTACTTAGGAATTATAAACCAAAGAAACATAGAATGGAATTTTCTGGAATTTGTTGACAGCAACCAAAGCTGTAGAAGCATAGAAAAGAATCTTCAAAGAAAAGTTCATCAAACATGACTGTTGATATCATAAGCCTGAGATAGTACTGAGTTTATGAGCAGCTAAACTGATTGATTGAAAAAGGTGGTCTCTAATAGTAAATGTTGTGTTTCAGCTTTCCAGGACCATGATTCCAGGTGGTTTAGCAGTTAAAATGTGGTCAGCCCCAAATTAGATACAATATAATTAACCTCCATGATGAAATAATCTATGGGCATTTGAGATAGTTAAAGTTTATTGTGCCAACTTGGCCAATGAACACATATGGGATTAATTGAAGGGCAGAGACATCAATGGCTCAGTGAGCCTCGCCTTTTTAGTTCTTATGTCTCTTGCTTTCTGATGGTCGAACCATGGTGCAGCTGCTTTAGCTAGTTTCCTGCTTCAGCTGGCAAGGCGCACTTCCTGTAAGATATCCCTGAGAAGCCACATGGACCTACCCCAATGCAGCCCTGGGTGCTGGGGCAGCCGTGTGGAGACCCCTGCCAGCACTAAGATGCTTACACGTTCACTGATTTGGCTTTCTTCTTGCAGTCAGCATCATAGTGTGTGTTTAGTGAGATGGAGGAGGACTTTGTGGATTGGTGTCAGATATATGGGCTAATGTTGGACTTGTGGGCTTGGGCAGCACTGGGTTGGGATGTTTTCTTATGTGCACTTATCCTTTATGTAAAACTCTCTCTTATACATATGAGTTTCTATAGATTTGTTTCCCTAGTTTACCCAGACTAACACAGCATCCAATCAATTTAAAAGGAGTTTCCTTGGCAGTGAGACATACAGCTAATATTTCTACCTATTCTTACAAAATGTTTTCACTTTTGCTCAATGTAGGTCCTCTACATGACTCTTCATCATCTGATCTGTAGTTCTTTGAGCTTGAGCCAGGAACCTGCCCTATTGCCAGTCCATCTTGCGACCTTTTAATTGAAGGATCCCGAACCCACCCAGGTCCATTTTATTATTTTCTAATTTATGGACTTGCAATTTACCTGTCAGCCAATGCTGACCTACCGACCTATGCTCTTAAATAATTTGGGTAAGAATCAATTTGATATCAGTGAGTGTTTGAGTATATATATATATATATCTGTGTTTGCTTCTCTAGAGAACCCAGTTTAAAACATGGCATTTCATAGAATTCTGTAATTGGTAGCACCTCATGTAGGCACCCTCTTGCATCGAGAGTTTTATTTTTAATTAAACTTTTTTTTCAATCATTTTATTGGGGACTCGTACAACTCTTATCGCAATCCATACATCAATTGAATCCGGCATGTTTGTACAAATATTGCCCTCATTCTTTTCTAGACACTTACTTTCTATTGAACCCTTGGTATCAGCTCTTCCCCCTCCCTGCCCACCCTCATAACTCTCTGATAGATTTTTCATTGTTATTATTTTCATCTCTCACACAACCACTGTCTCCCTTTCCCATGTTTTCTGTTGTTCTTCCTCCTGTAGAGCGATGTATGGTTATGTGTCTCCCTTTCTCTCCCCCTCTTCCCCCTACTTTAATTAAACATTTTAATTTGATAGAATAAGGGTTTTACAAAGGAAGTAAGCAGCCTGGCTCTCCAATAAAAGTTTAGGACTCACCATTCAGGTTGATTAATCATTTCCTTCTTTTTTCTAGACCTCCTTTCTTCATATGGCTCTTAGAATAGAAGTATCTGCCACCCAGGTCTAGTTTATTGTTTTCTAATTTATGTTAAAGTACTGAAGTTATGCATTGGTCTGCAATCTGCATGATCAGCAGTTCAAAATCACCACCATCTCAGCAGAAGAAAGGCTGGGCTTTCGACCCCATAGATAGTTACAGTCTTGGAAATGCACAGCAGCGTTGCTATTAGTCAGCATGAACTCCGTGGTAGCAAGAGGGCTTGCAGGTAACTATTGTGTTGGGGATGTGGGTGGGTGTTAGTTGTTGGGGTGCTAACTGCATCATTGATGGTTTAAACCTTCCAGCCACTGCGATTGGAGAAGGATAGAGCTGTCGGTTTTTGTAAAGATTGGTAGTCTTTTTAATCCTATGTAGTTTTTCTGTTAGGAAGGACCGCAATAGATTAGGTTTTCTAGGGAGTGAATGCATGTATGGTTTTTGTACTTGGATGTATGTTGCTTTGCTACTGGTATGCTGAACACTGTGCACTATGCCAATGATGTTCCAATTTAGCTGGATTATGTTAAAATATTTTAACGCATATCTGTGCTATATACCATTACTATTCAGTGATGTTTGGTTTTCCACCTCTTCCAAATAGATTGCTTGCCTGGATATAACTCTTTGGAGAAAGACAAGGCCGTATGACTTTCTATGGCAATGATTTTTGAGTTGAACTTATCTGTATTATCATTTTTACCTGGAGATATTTAATAGCAATGACTCAATTCTTAAACTTGTATTTTCATCTGTTGTCTAAGCAAATTGTTACCTGTGGACATGAAAGTAAAGCATTACATCTGCTTATGAGTGGCAGCTCTAAGGGGTAGTTGCTTATAACAGTGGCACATTCTACATAAACAATAAATAAATATGAACTAGAAACACTTGGGGGTCATTTGCTAGGCAAGTGTAATCTATTGACTCAAAAACACCAATCCAAACTCCCTGCCATCGAGTTAGATCAAATCTTAGAGAACTTATAGGACAAGGTAGAACTTCCCCTTAGAATTTTCCAGACTGTAACTCTTGAGTAGAAAGCCTGGTCTTTCTCCGGCAGCACTAACTGGTTTTGTAACTAGTAACCCCTACAAGGACCTACCAGGGAGGGGATGGGTGGGGCGAGTGGCAGACAGTATTACAAAGATGTGTGACTGTAAAAGACAGGGACCTTGAACAGATGAGTGTTATCTCCCCAAAGTTTTACCTAACGGGAATATTCCAATGATGCAGATTTGTATAATCTTCCTCAGGTGAAAGCCATCCAAAGGGCACCCATCATGCTATCAGCAATGGTAATCCTTCATTAACTAACCCTTCAGAGCAATGTGCTATAATTAATCACATTTTTAATCAAGAGAAATGTTTCTACCCAATATGTGTAAATTTATAAACAGGTAGTATAATCATTCATAAGGACCAGTAAAACATCAATGTAAGAAGACTAGGATTAGCAGCTCAGAAGGAAGGCCTGGTAATTAGTTTGCTAAAATCACAGCCTTGGAAACCCTCTGGAGCAGTTCATTGCTTTGCTCCAAGGGGCTGTCACGAGTTGCAGTTGCCTCAGTCACAACGAAGGAGAACTGGCACACACAGAGCGTTAGTGTCGAGTTTCACGAAGCAGATGTGTCACAGGTTCCCTGCCTTACATTGTTACTAATTTCTTAAAAGTTTTATTGGCACATAATTCATATACATCATACAATTCAATAGTGCCATCGCATCAAAAAGAGTTGTACAATCATCACCACATTCCGTTTGGGAACCATTTCTTCATGCTTGTACTCTTCATTATTACCTCTCCTTTTGCCCCCAAACCTCCCATCTGTACCCCCAAGGAACCAGTCTATGGTCAGTGGGAATTCAACAGAGGCTTAATCTACATGTATCCCCACTTTAATTTAAAATAAAGTAAAAAAAATTGAAACAGTTTTAAGATGAGTTAACAGGGAGATCAAATGATAAGGTATTACATTTTAACTCTATGTGCATTAGTTCATTTTCGAACGCACTCTGCTCACAGCTAGGCTGTTCACATTCCCGGTCAAAGGTCAGAGGGGGTTCTCTGGAGGCTTAATCTTCATGAGAACCCTACAAATAAATGTTTGGACTTTCGCTGTCATAGCTTTCTCCAAACGGAGAATTCAAGCTCTAATTCCATTCTCTGGTCTTGGCGGCCGGGTTGTTAGCCACGCTGGCATCACACGGGCTGGTGTGCTTCTTTGACACCGCCATTCAATGGTGGCTTATTTGTAAACTCCCGGAGGCTGTTCTTGCTGATCCCCTAGTACCATCTGATTTCTTCAGCACATGCTGCTATAGCACCCGCTGCAGGGCAGTGGAGTATTTGATTTGGCTTTTTGAGCTAATGTCTCTAATCCCACCAAATGACCTCATCAGATGGGTCTCATAAGATTTTAGGGAAAGATACTGACAGATTTCTCCTGTGAGTATCTGTGACCAGGATTCCCTAGGATGCCACTCTTGCTGCTTATGAAATGAGTCCTTCGAGAAGCAAAAGGAGGGAATCTCATTACCTGAAGAGCCAGATGTGAAGCATGCCTTGTGAATCCAATTTCCCTGTGCAGTGAGCTTCCTGGATCTAGAAGAGAACTATGATATCAGAGCAGCAGCAGTGGAACCAGGAGCCAGAACATGGGACCGAGTAATGGACTCTCCAACCCACAGACCAAGTCAAGCTGAGTGCTCTTGTGCAGGAGGCTTGGTTTTGGTGTCACATGCCCTTGGCCACCTACCTGGGAAAGTTGGGCTTGTTTACCCACAGAGGTGAAGCTGAATGCCTTCAGGCTGAGGCTTATTGGGGTAGGTTGCCCCTGGGCTCTCTCTCAGGGAACAGGGTGTACTGACTCACAGAGCATTAACTGTGTGCCATTGGGTTGAGGCTTAAAGTAGAGTGATATACTCCTATAGATATCTATTAACAGACCTTAAAGTACTTAGAAGCATGTCTTAAAAAACAGCTCTCTTGAGTAATTCTCACGGAATTAAACCTGTCAAACTGCTTAATAACTCCTTTCACCATGAATTTTGTCGGTAATTTCTGTGTAGCCATTTCAATGGATCTTGGAGCCTAGCGAGAACATTAATTAAGGCAACACACGCCTATCTTCACAGATCTCTTCACGAGGACAGATACTGAGTAGGGCCCTTCTTTAGAGCGGGCTGTTCTTAGATTAGAGCCATGGTTAACTGTAGCTCAGAAGTCATCCATGTATCTATGGTATATATATGTCCCTGGTCCACTTTAGAGACTCGTTTATCCCTTTATTGAGGAACATTATAAATCATCCCCATGGGGTATATGGCAATTTTATTGACAGGGTCATTTATTCATCCAATGTTACAGAATTTCTCAATTTTTAGAAAAGGAAATCATAAATGTATAGGACAACATTTTAGACCAAACTACATGGATTATTGACCTGTACAAATGAAAACTGAAGTGACTGAACACTGTTTTGGAGAGCAAGGAGATTTAGAGCCAGGGAGGCCGCTGGTCTGATTGACTTTTTATTCTGTTCCTGTTTTTCTTTGAAACATCTTAACAATACTAAGAGAAGTGTATTACTGAGCGAGCTTTTCTTTGATCACTTATTGTTGAGTCATTTAAAAACTGTATATTTGAAATACATCTGTGCATGTATAAATGTACAATAGATTCAGTACATTTTGCTTACTCTTGTATTTTAAGGTCTGACTTACATCATTGCAGAGAGCTGGCAATTCCAAAATCTGTGAGTCAGGTGAAGGGTTGGCAGTTTTCCTCATCTTATGACTCATAATTCATAGCTCAGGAGTATAGTAAGGATTTTGGAAGAATGTTTATTCATAGTCATGAGCCAGAACAAGCTTTAGAACAAACTTGCCCTCTACCTTAAGGAGGTACACTAATAGGACTATGTATACATCTCATGCCCAGACTGCTTGAATCACAGTTAACTACTTTGTAATAAGACCTCTAGACTAATGTCTGATCAAACAACTGGTTACTGTAGTTTGGTCAAGGTAACACATAGCATTACCCAATATAGTGAAGCTGATTTCCAATTTTCTGAGTAAATGCTCTTCTGGAGGTATCATAAATATATTAAATTATAAATCTGTAACTTTTCATTTGTACAGTTTCTACAATATGAAATTTTTCATTGATTGAGAGTGTAAATGAAAGTAGAATAAACTCTGGGATTCTTATTTTTTAAGGACATCTTGGGCAATTTGTTTCACTTCAAACATAAATATGAAAAAAATATGTTTTCTACCTATGCTTGATCTTTGGACACTTTTTCTGGCACATTCTGGAAAATTTTCTATTTTGAAAAACATTATTATATAATTCCTAGTTTGGTATTGATCATTGAAATTATAGCAAAGTTATAACTAAAGATATATTAATGTTTATTATTCAATTCCATGTATCTATTTCTATTATATCTATTTACCTATCTATAGAGACATGTGCAAACTTATTCCCTTATGAACTTATATAAATAATCATATTTAATAATAAAACTTATAAATGTACAAACATTTAGTTATCTGACTTTAGAATATACTTGCATTATAGTAAATTAATGAATCTTAGATAGTTTACTTATGGCTCGTTTGTGAGCCTTGGTTTGTCAGTTGCTTAGGAGGCTTACTGAAGTTGCCTCAAGAATTGAGGCTGTATTTAACCTCCATCTAAGGTAAACCAAGTGTGATTATCCTCTATTTAGTCAGTGCATTTATTACTGACTTGAATAGCAACTCTAACTAAGATAAAAAGAACATGAGAAGATTTTTGAAAAGAATCCGTTTCCGCTTTTTATCTCATAATCTTTAATGTACAATGTCCCTCTGGAGCACTTTCCTCCATCCTTGATTTAGTCAGTCTTGTCTAGAGATCCCAGCCCATGATGCCTTTGAAGAAATTGGTCCTTCCTTTTTTGTTAGCAGTTTCTTTTGTCAAAGTTTTGGATCTGTGTTGAACATGTGTCTTGCTGTATAATCTCCAAGGTAAGTTCAATGCCAGCGGAGCTCACACGCTGGTGCTTTGAAATGCATGCAAGTCCGGGTTTCAGAGGCACCCCGAGACCCCATCAAGAAGGAGGGGATTTATTTAGCTCTTTTTAGAAGCAATCCCTCAAATGCATTTCCCAATATTTCCAGGTTTATAACTTGAACCAATGCTGCTGATAAAGATAGTTCACCCAAGGTGTGGGGAGGGGAGTCCCTGAATTAAAATACAATTTAGCAAAACGTAGGCCTTTTAGAATGATAAATTTGGAATTTTAAAGAAATATTTTAGCGTTTGATTTTAATACTCTACAAATTGCCATTATAGCCCTAAATGTCAAAAGGTGGGGTTTGGCTTTGCTGGAGGGTGTTCTTGGAGACAATTTTGCTTTTGACCCATTGTTTTATATGGATTTTTGTTAAGTCTGAAAGCATTTATCCTGCTGCACCAATAGAATTATTCTTTTCTTCTATCTTTACTAGGAGTGTTCCAAAAACATGATTAACTACAAAGCAAATCTCCCAATGCATGTGTCAAAACAATGCGATACATGCCTGAGTGCGACACCAGCAACAAAGCTCTGGTGATGTTTCTAAAGCAACACTTAATTAAGTTGTTGTTCATGCGGTAAATACAACATCCGACTCTAGGGTCCGGCACTCGGAATCAAGGGACAGCACAGCTTCACAGAGTCTGATAACAGGACAGGCTTTCAGCCGAGCCAAAGGACTCACCCGAAAGGGAATGCAGGCATTTTAGTAGATTTTATGTATTTGTTTATTTATGAGAAACTCGTTCTATGTGCTCTTTTCCTTGTAGAGGTAAAAGTAGCAAATGGGGAAAGCTAGAGTGGACAGATGTTTTTAAATTTTGAAAAATAATGATGCAGGACATTGCTTGAGTTATCCTGTGCTTCTGTAATAGAAATGCCGTGAGTGGATGGTTTTAACGGACAGACATTAAATCCCTCACAGTTTAGAAGGCTGGACATTCAAATTCAGGGTGCCAGCACTAGGGTACGGTTTTCTCTCTGTATATCGGTTCTAGGGAAGAACTCTGGTCTCTTTGCCAGATATGTGGTTTCAAGGTACCCTGAAGATCTGCACGCGTTTGGCAACAATCTTTTCTTGGATCTATGAGGTTCTCAGCCCAGTGACCACAGGTCCAAAAGACACACTTTGCTACTAGCTCTTCTTTTTTGTAGCCAGATTTTTCCTACTCTGCTCTCTGCACGTATGTCTTATATGATAAAAGGTGTTGCAAATCTTACCTCAGAAAAACGATTCTTACGCTGAAAAAGACTGTACCTTCAGTAAGGTGGTCTATCCAGTCATAATGCTTTAACAACTCGTGGGCTGATCACAACATATCACATCATGAAGGCTATTTGCCCATTGCTTCACTGCCAGATCACGGAGAATCGTGGCCCACTCAAGGTGACACATATTTTAAACCAAACCCTCTGCTGCTGAGTCTATAGTAACAGTCATTCTGCAGAGTTGCCATGGCTGTTCATCTCTGCAGGAGTCGAATGTCTCATCTGTCTCCTGTCGGGAGGCTGCTGGGCTTCCCGCCCTGATCTTGCAGTGAACAACCCCACCCTCACTCAACAGTGATACCCAATTCACTCCCAGATAGAATTAATCTAATCTCTATTTCAAAAGTGGAGAGGAAATTGTTTCAAAGTTTAGTTAGGAGTGTTCTTTTAAAAATCAAGTCCAACCTATTGGGCTATGTCAGCCTAGATATAGTTAAAACACAACAACAGCAACAACATATTTAGATCAATCAATAAAAGAGTAAACCCAATTTCAACTTGTGGTGATCCTATATATTTATGGGTAGAATTAAACTCCAGAGATGATATTTGGCAATGGATTACCAGGTCTTTCTTTCAATCTACTTTTGAGTAAATTCAAACTGCCAAACTATCGGTTAATGTGCTAGAACTTGGCAATTCATGCCACTCAAAACATCCAGACAAAGGACACTACAGGTCAAAATGAAGGGGTGACTAACTGCAATTTTTGATGTCTTTGTGCTTGAAAGTGGATAATTATTCCTCACCAACCACCCTCCCTAGTTTATTATCTAGCATTCTGGTGGCGGAGTAGTTACCTTCATGCTGCTAGCCCTAAGGTCAGCAGCTGCCCCGAGGGACAAAGACAAGGCTTTCTACTCCTTCATGTGTCCCACCCTGTCCTATACAGTCACTAGGAGTTAGGATCAACTCAATGGCAGTGAGATGTTGGGACGACAATATAAACTGAAGGTCTCTGTTGTTAAATACGAGAGAAATATTTTGACTGTGTTTATAATAAAAGTCACATCTCGTAATTAAAACATATCTACTTGAGGAGCATGCATGTGACTTGAGGATATTTTATAGTTCACCATGGATAATATAACTAATTCAATAATTGCCCATTATGATTGGAAATATCAACTTTATTAAAGAGGCAAAACTATTTATTCTGAAGAAATAATCCAAATGTGATCTCTAGGTCAGACTAAATGCCCTCTGTGAACCAAAATGTTGATTCAATGAACCAGCCATTCTGAAGTAGACAGAGCGGATAGTCTGCTCCCGTAAGGATGGCTGCCTTGGAAACCAGATGAAGCATTTCCATTCTGCCCTGTAGATTCGCTATGAATCAGAAAGGAATCAACAGGCAAGAGGCCTAGATCTCTAGATCTATGGAAAACAAGTTACTATTTCTTGCGTAAGTTCTCATTTGAACCCTCTATTTTTCCCTGTTATAAAAAAGTGTTGCAGGAGTGGAGTTAATGGGACAGCAAATTTGCCAGGTAACAACAGCATTATTGAAACATTCATCTGGCTAATGCACTTAGATGAAAGTGCAGAAATGGAATTTGGCAGAGTCAGAGCTAAGCAAGACAGAAGACATATTGAATAAAATTCATGAATAATATAAAGGGGAAGAACTAGGAAGTAGTAAGGAAGCCAACATAAATCAGCATGCCAGCATGTCATATGCATATTTGTATTGGCGCTCAGAAGCTGCATCCAACTCCATTCCAATTGGAGAGATTGTTCTTCATGTTAGGTGTCCTTGAGTTCGTTCTGACTCCAGCACCCCATGAGAAAAAGAATTAGAAACTGCTGAGTCCCGAGCCACATTCTCAATTGTTCCAATGTTTCAGCTCAGTGTTGCAGCCACTGTTTCAATCCATCTGGTCAAGGGCGTTCCTTCTTTTGACTGTCCTTCCACTTTAGCAAGCATGATGTCCTTTCCCAGGTCACGGGTCTCTCCCAGTAACCTGTCCAAAGAGCATGAGGCAAGTAGGTCTCCCGCATTTTGCCTCTAGAGGGAATTCTGGATGTACTGCTTCCAAGACACATCTTTGCTTTTTTGGCACTCCGTGGTCCTTTCAATGTTCTTGGTCAGCCCTATAGTCCAAATGCATCATTTTTTACTCGGTCTTCCTTATTCAATGTCCACCCTTCACAAGCATAGGAGGATATTGAAAATATCATGCCTAAGGTCAGGCTCACCTCAGTCCTTCCTTTTAAATCACTTAAAGCACTTTGCAGCTGGTGCACCCAATGCAAAGCATTGTTTGCTCTTGACTGCCACTTCTATGAGAATTGATTATGGATCCAAGAAAGTTGAAATCTATAACAACTTCAACCTTTTCCCATTGATCATGAGGTTCCCTATTGGTTCAGTTGTGAGGATTTTGCTCTGCTTTATATTGAGTTGTAATCTCGAATGAAGTCTCAAATCCTTGACCTTTATCAGCAAGCATCTCAAGTTCTCCTCACTTCCAGAAAGCAAAGTTGTGTCACCTGCATGTTGCAAGTTGTTACTAAATCTTCCTCCAATGCTGATACTAAATTTTTCATGATATATTCTGCTTTTCTGAAGACCGGCACAGCGTACAGTTTGAACAAACCTGGTGACAGGTGAGATAGTTGAAAACACTTGGCACGCACACTCACAAATCGGTGTGGGTGTAAATATAAACGTTCTAGTTCAGTAGTCACTCAGAAGGTCTGCAAGGCCAAGGTGAAGCTCAAGCTGTCCCCCAGTGCTCTTCACTCTGGCAAGCAAGATCACGGGACGTCATGGTAACCATCCGCAACATTCCAACGTCTGCTCTCCAGCTTTCTCTGCACTCCACATCACGTTGCTTCCTCGGGAGGCTGCAGTGCTGGCAGGATCTTTTGCCGTCCGGATGAAAGCTAGACTGAGCTCTTCAGATCATTAGTACCACAAAAGCCTCACTGTGGCCCCTCAAGCCCTGACAAAATTTGGTAAGCTCCTAATTCTCACCCCTAAATTAATGTATGCGTAAAATAAGTAGAACTATTTCTATTTTCTTCACTAAATCTCAAGCGATTAAAGTGTTGATTATGAAGGGAAACGAGGAAAGAAAAAAGGTAGAAGAAACAATCAAGTGGGAAAAAGAGAAGTGGAAATAAATATGAATTCAGAGATATTCTTGAACTCATCCCTATTCCGTACTGTTTTGCATCACCCACCACACAAAAGTTCATCAGGAATTATCCAACCAAATTCTCACCTGAAACCTTCAACTCCTCCAGAGCCAATTTCTTTGTCTACATCTGTCCCTGCCCCACCTACAACCCTACCTTTGTCTGTTTTAATATTTTGTTCTAAAGAACAAAGCAAAACAAAAATGAGCAATATAAAAATGTAAATTCAAAATTTGTAAAATATTCTTAACATTCAACAGGCTTTCTTGAAAGTTATATCATATGGAACTTTTTATTTAGATGACGTCTATGGTATTATAGCTTACTCCTTACTTGTATTCCCAGAGCACGAGGTGGCACAAACAATTAGGCACTCTGCTATTATGCAGTAATAAACACTGTAAGTTTATTAAACAGAAATAAAAATACAGATGTTTAGAAAGGGATAGTAGCTTAGACTTAGCATACATTTGGAAAATGTCATTATCAAATATGCATTTATTATTTCTACATTAAAATATGCATTAATAACTTTTTTCTAAAACCCAACTAATTTAGAAATACTTTTATAGTCTATAGACACACCTAGTCTATACTTTCAAAAGATTACAGTTATGAAAACCTTATCCAGAAGCTCTATTGGGCCCACATCTGATAGTCATAAGTCAGATGTTATTTGAAAATAACTGATATTCACACCTCTCAATATGTTTCCTAAAAAGTTATAGTGAATTTTGACTTCACCTAGATATAATTAATATGGTAAATATATTCATAATTGAATTTTATTATTTTTTAAAAATAATTGTATTGGCGGCTCTTACATCTCTTATCACAATCCATACATTCCTCCAATGTGTCAAACACATTTGCACATAAGCCGCCATAATTTTCAAAGCATTCTCTTCCCACTTAAGCCCTTGATATCAGCTCCCCATTTCTTTCCCCCCCCACCAGCCCTCCCTCACAAACCCTTGATAAGTTATAGATTTTTTTTCATATCTTAAATCGTCCTCCATCGCCCCTCACCCACTTTTCCATTCTACATCCCCCTGGAAGGGGGTGCTAGGTTGAACCTTATGATCAGTTTCCCCTTTCTCCCTGCAGCCTCCCCTAATCCTTCTGGTATCTCTACTCTCCTTGTTGTCCCCAAGGGGTTTATCCATTCTGGATTCCCTGTGTCGCGGGCTCTTATCTGTAGCAGTGTGCATGCTTTGGTCTAATTCGATTCATAAGGTAGAATGGAGGTTTTGATAGTGGGGTGAAGGAAGCACCAAGTAACTAGAGGAAAGTTGTGTATTTCATCAGTGCTATATGGATATACATATTCAGGGTTTCCATCATTAATGTTAAATTGATATTTAATCGACAAAATCGACAAATAAGTGAAATCTTCTAAAGTAAATCAGAGAAAAGTAAATTCTTCAAGTGTACATGAAGGAAAAATGTCTGGCCACAGCCCAGAAAATAGGAATATATCTAATAAAATGGAGTAATAAAATTACTCTAACTCTTCCACCCATGGATCAGCTTTTTTTTTCTTTCTAAAATCCTGAGATAGTTCTCACCAAATAAGCTTAGAGCTCAAGTGATAAAGCATTTTCTATGTACACAGGAAGTGCAAACTAATTTGAGTTTTTGCTTAAGTAATACATAATTAAAAATGTGGTTCTATTGCCAAAAAAAACCACATTCCCAAATTGGACACAAAAGCCTTGTGGATTATTCATAGTTTTGGATAATCCATTCTGCTGCTCTCTGATAGTTGAGAATTATCTATAATACATGCAAGAAATGTGATAATTACATAAAATAAAAATAGATTTTTCTATACTTGTAAGCATAATTTTGATATTTATACTCTGGATATTTATGATATAACATCTGCTTAAAATTTCATGTTCTATTTAGGTTTAGTATGATAGATTGAAATAAATGAGTATAAAGATTATTAAACTGAAATAAAAATAATAATGTTTAAAAACAAATACTATATATTTTAGTATACCTTTTGAATGCCATTTTCAAATATGAATGTATGACTTTTTCTCCAACTCAACTTTCAACAAATTGTTTAATTGAATATTTCAAGGACTTTTTACCAAACAATCTGAATTGCCTTATATGAAAGAGGCTTCAAAAGGTCATGGGATATTTTTTGAAGTCCCAAACTTTTTGATGTCCTCTCACATAAATCCAGATACAAGAATGACTCAACGCCCTTTCTCTAGAGCATTCATTTCCCGAAAGCTGACTCTACTCACCTCATTACCATCAAGCTCGTTCCTCACAGTGACTCTAAGGGAGAGAAAACTGCTTCTGTGGGTTCTGGAGGCTGGAAATCTCCAAAAGAGCAGAAAGCCAGCCTCTAATTTCTCCTTTGGAGTAGCTGGCTGGTGTGTTTGAAGAACCAACCTGTGGTTACCAGCTCAACCTGTCACCCTCTCTGCCACCAGACTCTCTTCTAGGGGAAATAATCAGATAATATAAAGGTCTTCTAGAGTAATATTACAATGTCATATATAAATACTTGGGTTCTAGTGTGATTTACCATAATATAAAAGGTAAGCATGTAAACCACATCAATCACTGTCAAGAATCTTCACAGCTAGTTCACAGATTGATTGACATATTGTTATCTCATTCACTCACAGAATCAAACAACAGTCATTGAATCTTCTGTGTGCCTATGATTCTTTTCCAAGTCTATAAACAGACAAGAGCAACATTTTACAAGTCCCTTGATGAAGGCGAGCACATGTCTTTGTATTGGTCTTTGTATTGAGAGGGCTGTGGTCGTGAAAAGGAATTTCCAACCCAGGTGAAATCTGAATGGAATTCTGTATGATTTGTGAAAATATTGGCCGCCTCTTGACTCTCACTATTTTCTACTATGTACTTCTCAGACTTGCAAAATCAATTTTTCCAAAAAACAAATCCCAGGTGATTTCTCTAATTAAAATCCTCTGATGGTCAGCTGAGTTTTCTTGAGGAACAAACACCAGTGACTCTCACATATGTGTAAGAAAGAAGTTCATTATATCAAAAAAGCAACCCAACCGAGTTCAACAAGTCCGTGTGTCTGATGCTATCTTGAGGTTCCTTCAGAGTCACACAGCTGCCAATGGATGAAGCAGCCAGAGAAGCAGCAAGCTGAGAGAGGCCAGGCGGTATCTGCAGGAACAAGGCAGGGGCCACGCTCACAGGGTCAGGAGGCCTCACAGGCTGCTAATCCCAGAGCCAGACATATCCAGGCAAGCAAGAAATCAGAGGTATTAAAGAGAGAGAGAAATTCTCATTATCTCTCATATAGAAATGATGACACCCCCAAGTAGGCTATGACTTGATTGAGAGGTTGGACTCCACTCCTACCTCCACACTGATACTATCAAGGTGACATAAAATCTATCATTTTCTTAGGAAAGAAAAATCTTCATTTTCTCCCTGTTTCTCCAGACTCTTCAATCTTTCCCTTTGCCCATATTCCCCATGCCATGAAGCCAAGCAACTGGACTTAGAATTCCACAAATGGATCCTTTTATCATCATGCTACTGTAATGCTCTTGGCCTTTACAGTTTTATTCATAGGTTTAGATTTATCTAAGGGGTCACCACATGAGGACAACTTTTCCGGATCCACAAAGTTCTTAAGATATTCTTTCCTGGTGCTCCTATAAAACGGTTATAAAAAGCTCATGGGAAAATGGAATTCATAGATAATGAAAATAATTTCCACATTTTGAAGCCCCCTGGCATATCATACAGTATTTTTCTGGGACTTTTTCTCTTTTCAAATAATACCATAAAGTATCTTTGCCACATGAGTTTTGAAATAGTTGAAGATAAAGACTACTTCATTATTTCTACATTTACAAATTAGTACAATGTTGGCAACATAGTACATTGTCAATTATAATCTCCTAAATTTTATAAATGGTGGAAAAGCAATAGATTGCCTTTTTTTGTCTTTTGCCATCAAAACTTCAGGAAGACAAGAATAGAGATGAATAAACCTTGAAAATTGGCATGGCAATACCTCTCCACTTCCTAAGTGACAACTCTATATCCATCTTTCCCTCATTACATTTATCTTGACACTGTGTTGGAAGCCCACTTAGAAGCACTTATAAAAACCTGAGACACTCTGACCTGGCTCAGAGTGCTCAGTATATTTACGATTGAATGCTCAGTTTTCATACAGCCTTTTTTTCAGGCCTGGTAAATATCTGAGATATAGTAGGTTTATCTGATATATGTCTTAGATATAGGATGATTTTAGTAATTTTTCCCTTTTATCAGTTTATTGAGTATATGTTAAGGAGCTTATACAGAGTGTGGAAGACAAATATTACAAAATATTCATAGAGTGTTTTCAAAAATCACAAATTAAACAAGGAAGCAGAGAAAAAATGTATATAGTCCTGTGACTACATGCAAGATATGATTCAGATCTACATGAGGGTTTTCGGTAAAGATTCCCTGAAAATATAAAAGTAAATAAAATATAAAGGTTAAATTGGGGTTGACTAGATGTAAAACGAATGGTGGAGAGGGCTTTCCAAACAAAAGAACACGGCAGGATATCTTATAAGAAGCCACATGACATGATCAAGGATTAAAATAATAGGATTATGCTTAAATCTTAGCGTGTGGTTTGCGGAATGAGGTGAGTGAAGACAGGCAGGGTGTCAGACCATGAAGGCTTTTTCAAGCCGCAATAGGATTGTGAGTTTGATCTTAAAAGCTACAAGAATATATTTGTGGGCTAAAACGTAAGATCACATCAGACTATTTCATGCAAAAACAAGAAAAACAAAAAGCAACTGAGCATCATATGGGAACTCAGGATGAACATGGGGAGACTGGGAGTCCATCCATGAGATTATAAGAATGCTGATGGTGGAAAGGATACTAGCAATTAATTCAAGAGGATTTGGTGATGGAAAATACTGTGTCTCAAGGATGTTCTAATTTCTGGTCTATTACACAAAATAGATGTCATTCTAGCACAGTAAGATGTAAAAAAAGAAATGAGTAAACAAATGAATGACATTAAAAATCAAGAGGAATAGTGTGAGCTAGTGATAATATTTGAAATATTTGAGTAGTAATTTAAAATTAGAAAAAGATGCTAAATGTACCATTAAGATGTTTGATGAATGACATTCATTTAAAAGGTTAAAAGAACTGATGAAATATAATAGAATTTCCAGAGAGTTCACTAAAAAAAAGGAAAGTTGCATTTATCTTTTGGGGTGTGAACTATACTGTGAGGTGATGAAGACCCAAATCCGGTCATTCTAAAAATAAAATAGAGTGGTGTAAAGTTTAAAGTCAGTTCATTAAGAAGGGCAGAAGTGAGAGATAAAGGCAATGGCGTGGAGGAGTTCAATGAATCATTGACATTGTTATTGAAGGAAACATAAATGATTAAACATGATGATAGGAAGCAAGTGAGCCAGGTGTTGAAGTCATCAAGGGAGATAGAGGAATTGCATTGATCACTTGGAAAAGATGCAAAGTGATATGGTGCAGACTTTAAAGAAAGGGCGATAGCTAAGTCGGAAGTTGGAGACTCAGAGGTTGTAGTGAGTGGAGACAGATCAATAGCCTGGAATTAGTGCTATAGTTCATATGCAAGGTGGATGCAAGTTCTACTGCACTTGGGGAGGATAATAGAAACATTACTGCTTTTGCAGTGCATTTAACAATTTTTAAGGTAGCATGCATATTTTCAATAATAATGTATTCATTCTTATAACTAAAGATCTAGTTTTGTCATATCTTGTAGGTATGCAAGTATTTTCAGTCTTATCCTCATTTATCTTTTTAGCGTGCTCTTTTCTCTCTCTTTTTGACATGGTCAAGGACATTCTTACCATATGATGGCAAAGAGAATGTGTTAGCATGTGGTCTGGGTGTTATTTAGTATGTGTATTATTCTACAAAGATGATGAATATTCTTTGCCAATAGTATCAGTCAAAATTATAGTGAGAACTTTGGTAGGGAGTTAAGCTAATACAAGAGAGTTGAGTTAAACTTCCAGGTGTGTTTGAGTAGTTAATTAAGACAGCGATCGAAAATAAAAGTAATAGTGAAAGCATACACTGATGTGTAAATGTGAATGAGAGAACCCTAGAGCAGGGGCCTGTCTTTCCACTGTCATCTCTTCTCCCATGAACCACCTGGAGAAAGGGGAGAGCAAGTAAGGTGTCAGGTAGCTCGGCACATGAAAGAGGACCCTTTTCTCAGAGTCTGAAACAAAAGGTCCCTATAATTTTGTGGACTCTGGGACTAGAGGTGGGTAAAAGGCAAAGGCTACAGGTAGAAAAATGCTCAGTTTTGTGTTACACTTAATGACGAAACCAACCAAAATGACTCCCAGGGTCTCTCGCTTTCCTCTGATAAGGAGGCGTTTGGTGGAGGTCCCTGAGAAAGGCCGATCCTGAAAGCCTGTCCATGAAGAGATCTCTGTTTGGAAGATCCTGGGCTAGTTAGGAATGTAAATAGATGAAACATGACTGGGCTGGTGGAATGATGTGGTGAATCCATCACTCCCACTTCCCCCCTAGGCCACTGTAGACTGGCTATTTAAATCAAGTCTGATTTAAATGGGCAGCTTTCCCCTCAAAGAGTTGCAACATGAAGTTTTAGTAACCGCCTAGGTTGGACCCCGAAAAGCACATCTCAGGAGATTTTAATTGGGAGCCACATTCTTAGAGCTTTGTTGGCCCTTTTGCAGTGCCCATCCTCAAAGTACTCTGGTCTGAGAGTCGTGCTCTGATTGTTGGTCCTTCCTGTACGTGCTCACACATAGACTACTGGTGAAGAATGGTCACCTTCTGATGTGACATAGACACATTCCCCCTGTTTTCAGGGGAAATGAAGGTGTTCTCGAACAACAATAGTCATTTACAACATAACTCAAAGTAAACATTTCTTTTTTTTTTCTTTTTTGTTTTTGTAAAAGTAAACATTTCTAAACCAAACTCATCTTTTTTGAAAACTCGATTCCTCCTTCTTCCACCTGTTTCATAATTACTGGCATCTTACATGCCTGTGTTATCACATAATCTCAGAATCATCAATGAATATTTTATTTTATATCAGAAAGATACTTTATATTTAAGTAGGAAATGTTTGAAAGGATATATGTGGGAATAGTTAAGCCTTATACAGAGGAAGTAGGATTTCTGAAGTACCCAAAACATTGCCATTTTATCAGCAGTATCTTATAAACATGTAGGAACCAGTGAATCCTATAAATACTGGTTACTATGCTTATTTTTAATTATCATATAATGATGGAAAATTATAGTTTTCAGAGTCAAACAAACTTGGGGCTGGATCCAAGGTCTGTTTGACCTTGTACATGAACTATTAAAAAAAGTGTGGGGGTACAATTAGAAAAACATCTTTAGAGATGTCATATGACAATAAAAAATATATTCCTTTCTCTCTATATGGACTTTGATTCACAGTATGCCTCATAAATAAACTCACTGCCAACAAATTGATGACAAATGACCTTCTAGGACAGAGTAGAACCTTCCCTATGGATTTCCTTCAGGAGCCGAAGTCTCTTCTGGGGTCAAGGAGAAGTAGCTAGCACTAGGACAGTAAGAGCGATTACTGCTCATCTTTGAGTTGGCCTTTTCTCTATATGTTAGTTATAAAATAAGGTTGAGTGTGAGGTGATTCTCTTTCCTTTGTGAACATGACATATGTCTCTGGTGAAACAAGACAGCAGGTGAATGTTAAATGCTACCTCAGCCCCGCCTCAGATGCCTTTCTCTAGCTCCCAAACGAGAGAGCCTGGGCAGCCTGCCGTGTGCCCGACAGGAGACACACGTCTGCCAGGGCCCTGGGCATTGCCCTTCGTCAGAGCCTCAGAAAGAAGAGAGAGAAAGACAGTGTGTTTTCGGAATGCAAAAGTTCCCAACAAGAGTGGAACAAGAGCAATGTAATTGAATTCCGATGGCCCTTACTCTGATCTTCAGTTTTCAGTGGGGATTCAAACGACTCTGCCTGTCTGCGCTCCCTTTATGCCTCTTTCCTTTGATGAAATATAACAATAAGACTAACGTAACACTTCTGAGCCACTATAATAATTAGCCAAGCCTCGTCTGAATTATTTAATCAAGAGAGCGCATATGTTTCCATAAAGTAGGTAAGTTTTACTCCCCCTCCCAGATTCTAAGAAAAGTACATGCATGCACTCAAGTGGAGTCTAACAAGATAACATGTGGAGAAAATCCTATTGCAGTTGGTTACAGCTTTTCTGAGTGTTCCATGTAGTAGACATAATGAAAAACAAAGTTTCATTGTGCTTCTGAGTAATATTAATCAACTTGCATGGTATTAATCAACATGTATAAGTAGATTGTATTATAGTAAACAAAATTATTTTAAAATTATCATGGTCGTACTATGTCATGAAAATTTATTTAGGAAGTGCCAAAGTATCATATTTTGTTCATGCCTGGCCCGGTAAAGGAACTCTCTTTACTAATATCAAAGGATTCGTTGTTGAGCAATTCATTTAACAAGCCCCTGGCCTCTCATCCTTCCTCATTCATGCCCCAGGTACAAGGAATGAATTGATAGATTTTGAAGAAGGAATTGGATGAACTTAGTTTAGGATTATCCCTGATTTTTATCTTTGCATGTCCCTCCGCCCCATGAAAAAATGTGTTCTTCTCTGTATCAGAACTTTCTGTTCTCTTAATCCCAGCTTTGCCAAATTAAGAACGGACTGAAGGACACTGAGTTTGGTTTTGAGTGTATATTCCGTGTTTATCCCTGTGGTAAGTTTAGTATCATCCGGACATTACTCAGTAGATTGCAGTACCAGCTTCCTACTCTAACTTCTGACAACCCAAAAAGTCTCCAGCCACTGCCAAATGCCCTGTGCAGATGGAGGGAAACGTCAAACTTGACATCTAGCACCTTGATGTCACAGAGATGCATGAGGCTGAAAGGGCAACTCAGTCTGATGTAAGCTAAATTGTAAGAACCTCTGGTTTTAGTTGTCAAATTTCAGTTAGAAAGGTCTATCTAGTTCCAAACATCAATCAATAAAAATATTAGAAACTACAATGACAGACTCTCCAGCAAGCATGTGAACTGAGTGTGACCAGGACCGTATTACTGTCAGTTGCACTTTGGGCCATCATGAGTTGGGCTTCATCTAAGAACAATGCAAAGTCACATTTCAAAATAAATGATCAGTCTCAACGCTGGAACCGTCATTTCCACCGGCATTCCCCTTGTCCTCTACCCGACTTTCCAAGCTAGGCAAGAGGCCGTGCTGAATGGCCTTCTGCAGCTTCCTGATGGAGAAAACAACTAGGTTCATTTGTTTATGTGTCTGAAAAAATACCCCCAAACGATAACTCCAGTATGGATGACTTTGGGGAGAGGTACAGAGAGAAAGGATTTGAAAATGCCACAACACAAAGGGGCTTGGGAAAATGAAATGATCCCTCAATTCCATTTTCCATGAACACTTTGACGTTCCTTGTATAATCTTCATCTTACCCCTCATACCAATAATTAGTGTGATAGCAGTTGCTTTGCTCATTAGATATTTTTATTTACATGTGGAATATGATGGCATTTTTCTTCGATTTGAGTTTTATAAACATTCACAGCTTTATTGACATATAATTCAACAAATTCATATATCAACACACAATTAAATGATTCAGTCATATGAAGGAGAGTTGTATAATCATCAACAAAATGAATTTGAGGACATTTTCTCCGTTCCTATACTCATTGTTATTAACTCCCAGCCTCCCCTGTCACAGCCCCAAGAAAACTGTATTGCTGATTTTAGAAAGAAAGGATCAGAACATTATCAGTGAAATGTTATTTCCTGTTTCACTTTTCCCAAAACTATTTCATACACCTTTGAGATTAACAGACAAAAGAACAAAATAGGTTCTGGCATCTAAAATGTTTAAATCTGTCATGAGCTTTACTGTATTTAATGTAAAAAAATTCCTCTATTATTTTCTCATCTCAAAAAGAGGTTAATGTTAGTACCTCCTTCATCTATATTTTTAACTTTTAGGATTACATTAGCTATGTTAACTACTCATCACAGTATCTGGCATAGAAAAGCACTAAAAATGAATAATAACAGCCTTTATTCGAATTCACACTCAAAATTCAGATGGAGGAACAAGGATCTCTCCCTCATGTTCGCCAAGTGGAAAACAGAGGAAATATGAAGACCCCCCAGATCAGCAGTGACGAGGACCCCCCGCGAGGACATCGCTTGCAATCAAAGTGAGCGTAAAAGCGTAACTATACGGAGCAAAGCAGCGCAGGGACTCACAAACTGAAGAGTGGGAAAGTTTGTTTGCTTAAAAAAAAATAAAGGACAAAAACACAAAGAAGGATAACATCAGTGTTACTTCAGCTGAAGGAAAAATCATTTTTGACTGTTGGAAAATACACTGGAACTTTAAAGTAGATGGTCCAGAAAAACGCGTGGAAAGGCGTTTGTCTTTCATCGGAAGGCGGCAGTTTGGAGAGAAGAGGATGACACACGACAGCCGGTGTCCCTGTTAAATGATTACTCACCTGAGTGACAGACCCAATGCTGTAGAAACGCTGAGGAAACACAAACCACGATGGCTACACATCTTGAAATGAGTAAGACAGAGACTCTATAACTGCAGGTCTTAGAAATTCTTTGGATGTCTCTCGTTTAGATGGTTTCCAAGGGTCCAAAGGAAGGACCCTGGTGCTTAGGGTTGTTAAAGTGCGATCAGTGGACACCACTCCCACCATGTGAACGCAGTGAGGGTGCTTGGGAAACAACTCGCAATTGTGCCTGACAGCTCCATCGACCCCAGCCGCACACGTGGTGCCAGAGCAGAGATTCTTCCCAGATAACTTTTCTTGCAGTAGCCGGTTGGCTAGACATTTTCACGTTGTGCTGAGTGGGATCAATGGCCTTGGGGTCCAACCTTTCCTCCGTCCCCCCAGCTGCTAAGGCATTGATTCAAAGGTGGGTAACAAGCAAGGGATCAGGTGAAAGATAGGAACGAGAGTGCCTAGTGAGTCTGCGGTTTTTGTGTGTTTTCCTGCCTACAATTTTAGTTCGTGTCACTGACTCATTTAGAAAGTCCTATTGCCTGAGCAGTAGAAGTGTGACATGGGGCAAAATAAAATTACAGAAAATCACCCAAATTAGAAGAAAATCCTCACCATTCTACACATTGTAGTGCTTCTCAAGCAGAGAATCATGGTGACATTCTTGATTATTTTCTGTTCAGGTTTTTCCACTTCTCTCTCAATTTACCTTCAACAATCTTGCAATTCAACACGCACACAAATACCAAGTTGTTATCCCTCTCTCTGCGTGCAATGAGTGGTAGGAGGTCCGTGGAAATAAGATAGGCAGCATGCCTATCCTTCCATCTTAAAAATTCTAGCACAATTTGATGATTTTAAAATCCTATAACACAACTTTAAATAGTCACTCTCCTACTTTCTTTTCATTTGGAAAGAACATTAAGTAGAAACCTACCATGATTTTAAAATTCAGTTTTACATATTTTGCACTTTGTATTTTAGTTGAAACAGATTTTTTAAAATACTTGAGAGGGATGGCCCCACTATGAGACACGACATCCCTCGCTGGCCCATGGTCCTACAGGGGACAACTCTGGAGACATAGTGTTGGGATTGGCCCAGTCAGGCTCCACCACCCTGGGGCAAAACACTAAGGGCGTGCAGCAGAGCAGCGTGCAGCAGAACAGGGAGGTCCCAAGGGAGTGCCAAGATAGACTTTGGGGCGAGGGCATACCACTCCATCAGACTCTACTGGAGAACACTCCTAGAGGTCAACAAACAGACCTTGAATTATTTAGAATGTTTTCTTTTTTAAAACAATTAATTAATTATTTAAAAATACATGAGAGAGTTCAGAAAGTGCATGGAAAGACTCTACTGTCTTTTAGTTGCACTTTCCCAGAAGTATGTTCGAAGCCCTTTGTATTGCTACATATCAATGGGTTGAGTCTTGGTATTGTAGAGATATCAATTTCATCATCTTACCATATAAATTTAGAGTTTGAAGGGATAGGGAAATAGCCACTGTCATGTGAAAGGGAGCTGCTAAAATACTGAAATGTCACTCCAATCATATACAACTATTAAAATATTTTCAATATTTTAAACTAATGCAATCATGGAATATTTCCAAACACTCTAAATCATGCACATGCATGTCAAATTATGATGACCTAGTTGATATCAAAATATCTAAAGCGACTATGAAAACATGAGTTATCTATATCACTATTGTGATAATATATACTCACAGAGTATAAAATGAAAAAAAGATAACAAAGATATACTCAAATTGTTACTTTCCTTCTGGGTCTTTGGATGCTTGCTATCTTGAGCAATTTTTAAAATTCAGTATTTCTTCTATTTACTTTTTAAGGACTTTATACCATAAGACAAGGACCCTTGATGCAGTGGGCATTAAGACTTGGACTGCTAACTTCACAACTATTAGTTTAAACCCATCAGCCACAAGAGAAAACTGAGACTGTTTGCTCCCATAAAAATGCACAACCTCAAGAACTCACCCAAGAGCCCCCCTATGGTGAAAATTCCATGCATAACCAAACAAAACCCTGTCAGACACTGGACCATTCCTATGACTGGTTGGAGATCAAACCAAATAAATGTAGTGGTCAATACTTGAAAGTAGATTATCCAACATTTCTTCCGAGTTCATGTTAGTTTTGGAGTTATTCAGCACTGTGATAGGTAGGTTTATTGTGCCAACCTGTCCAATAAGAATATGTGGGATTAATAAGGTCACACTTTGATTGGAAGGCAAAGAGATAAATGGCTTGACAAGCCCCGTCTGTCTCTCTCTTGCTCTCTGGTGACAGACCAGTAGGTGGCTTCCTAAGCTAGTTCTCTGCCTCAACTTGCAAGCTACACTACCTGTGGGACACCCATCACATGGACCAGGTCACTAGAATTTGAGGTTCCTTTGAAAACTGTTTCACCACACTGCTGGTGTATACATCGCTTGAGCTGGAGATATTGAATCCTATCATCTGGCTGACTGTTGGTGCCCCACCCTGCTCTTTACTGCCTGTATTGCTCTATGGATGACACAGCTAGATGATTCCTTGACCTTGGACCCAGCAGCCCTCATGAGTTGAAGCACTTCCAGTATTTTAACTATTTCACAGAAGTGAGTTGAACTGAGGTCTTTGTACCCCTCTGGGGACTAATTAGCTGTTATATTCCTTCATGCTATATATATCTATCCATATATCTATATATATATATATATATATATATATTCATAAGTGTCCTGGTTTTGTTTCTCTAGATAACCCTGTTAGACACAAACACCATAGCAACATACAATCCAACACTCTCTATCTATAAATGAAGAAGATTAGCCAAGAATTAAACCTAGTTCACTTGCATGGCCATAGGGAATTCTTTGAATGGACTGGAAGCATATCTTTTCCACCCTTGGATATTAACCCTTGAACAGTATAAAGTATGTCCCCCCTTATTTTGTATAATTATTAATTGTCTGACCAAATTGTCAAGTAGGTCTTATTTGTTTTTGTGTTATTTGAGTTTCTGCTTCTGTTAAATCAATAGATGTTTAAAAATAGTAAGTGAAAATTTTATCGTTCTTGTGTAGTAAAGTTGACCAGTGATTAGATTTACCTACAGATGTGGCAAGAACATTTAATGTAGAAGACACAATATGATGCCCCCCAAAAGAACATTATCCTGATTCACAATATCACCATTTGTCCATCTATTCATCCCCCCAAACTAGATACTGTCCTTTAGGCTTCACTTAATCTTACATCGTGTGTCTATTCAGTTATAGTTCTATAGTTCTATAGCTCATTTAAAAAATATGACTACTTCTCACCATACCTTATACTACAGCTATAGCTCAAGATCTAACTGGTGATTTTACTATGAATTTCATTGTTGATTTTATCATTCAGATTTCCAGTATGGTATATACTCAAGTATAAGCGGACCCAAATATCAGACTAGACACCTAATTTTACCACAAAAACTGCATTAAAATGTGCTTGAAAACTCAACTTATACACGAGTATATACAGTATATTAATATATATATATATATATAGAGAGAGAGAGAGTACATGTTTGGTTTAAGTTGTAATCTCTCTCTTCACAGCATACAATTCCCTCGTCTCTTAGAAAGTTCATACTAAATCCACACGCTGTGTCCTAAAGCATACAGAGGACACCTAAAGCAGTTTCTATGGCAAAATGCCCATCCTTGAAGCTTTTCTTGATCTAAGAAGAGAGAAAAATAATAAAATAAAAGGCAAGGGCACCTTGGGACATGGTAGAAGCTTTATAAATATTTGTGGAATGGCTGAGTAAAGTTTAACTCTGTGAGATAAAGATCATAAGCAAAATGGTAACATAGAAATGACGGCAATCAATGAATACTGCAATAGAGAAGAAGAAGCTGGCAAGAAGACAACTATACCTGTAAATGTTGTAGTCATTTGGTGAATTTCATGATTGAACGTTCTGTAAGTGACCAGCAGTGACCTCAGGCATCAGAACCTTTAAAAATGAGGCATATGTTAGTCTGGGTAGACTAGAGAAATAAATTCAAAAACACTCATATATGTTTAAGAAAGAGCTTTATATACAAGAGCAATTGAATATTGAGAAAACATCCCAGCCAGATCCAGATCAAGTCCATAAGTCTAATATAAGCCCATATATTTGATACCAATCTATAAGGGCCTCTTCACTCAGGAAACACATGCAATGACATGAATTGCAGGACGATTATAGGCCAATGGGTTGGAAGTCTTCTGGACCCTGTGGTGTTGTAAGCATCTCAGTGCTGGCCGGGATCTCCATGTGGCTTCTCTACCTCCAGAGGTCTGGTTTCATCAGGGTAGGTCCATGTGACTTCTCCAGCTCCCAGGACAAGGTGCTATGTGTTTTGTTAGTAGAGCATCTCCAAGAGAGTGAGCAGAGAGAGTCTCTCCCACCTCTCAGGAGGAAATACTGCAGTTCCCAGAAATACTGTAGTTCTCCCAGTTTCCTCAGGAGAAAGCCAGGCCCACACAGAGGCCTCATTGGCTCTGACCCGATTGACAGACTAGATCTTCACTAGACACCCCTTCCCTCTTAAACCTCTCAAGTCCCAAATTGACACAAGATTATGTAACTACTACAAAGCATAAATACAGAGGAAGGATATGGAATATTCAAGAGAAATCTAGCCAAAAATCACCACATGTAATAAAAGATTATTTTTCCAAGCTTCCATATATTTCTTCTTTTCCAGACCCATTGGCCTTCATCTTGGATTCATTGATAGACCTTAACTCTTGCATACTGAGTAGGACTGGGGGCTGCTTGCTCCACTTTCTAGTTCTCTGACCCCATCAGTTTGTACACTCCTTATTGGCTTCTGGCTTGGCTTGTTGGCCTGCATTGGATGCTTTCCCTATTCTGTTATTATAATTTCTAATGTGGATAAGCATTGTACACTGGACCATGGACTACAAACAAGAGACTCGGTGTGAAAAGCATTCATTTTGCACAATGACACTAGAAATGTTTTCAGCTTAGAATCAAAGCAGCAGAGTTTTATTGGCTGGGGCAGACAGTGGCACCAGTTAAGCTCCCTTGACAGGACTGTTGCGTTTTGTCCACAAGAGAGTTTATGAAAAGGAAAGTGCAAAACACTGACCTTCCTTGTGAGGTGTAAATAATTAGGGAAATTTGCTTTTATTCGACAGAGGGAAGTCTCCGGAGCCATCTACTGAATGAAGCTGTATTGTTTAGTTGGTTTCTTAGGGGAACACCATCAATGATTGAGTTTTGAGTTAAGCTGTGGTTCCAAGCTCTTTCCATGGTAATGGTCTGCGCTCTGGAATGAGAAAGAATAGGCCTCAGTCTTTCTGAATAGAATAGGCTTCTTTTTGGGAGAGCAGATGAGCAGAAATAAGCTGCCTTTGGCAAGACAACGCTAGAAGATGTTCGTTTACTGCCAGGGTGCGATCTCCACATAATTACTTTGCTGATACAGTTACTTAGCACTTGTGGGTGGATATGATTATGAAAAATGGTCAATTCTTAGTTTTCTGTTAAAAACTAAATCTGTGAGATATGTTCATTTATAACATATCAATTTAATCTTCTGAAATATTTTTCACATGACCAAAAAAAGAAGAAAAGAAAGAAATTTAAAGCTGTTAAAAAAAAAAGCTGTTGATTGGCCATGGGTAATGAAAGACTCTCAGCCAATAGTTCAAATCCAAAATCAAACTGATGTTTGCAAACTCCCCCGCTTTATTTTAAGCTGTTTGCATAATCAATGAAGATTAAACCATGCCATCTTGTCTCAATGGAAATGTAGACCCTCCCTGTATGGTGATTCAGGATAACTATCATATTCATTATATCTACATTTTATATCCAAATGAGAGAATGGGGGATATAAAGAGCAATGGATAGGGAAAGGACAAATAATGTAACTTCAATATTTTCAAAGTGCATCTTATAAAAGAGTTAAAAAAAAAACATCCAGAACCAGCAGTGGTGTGCAGAATTTAGCAGACTGTTCAAACAGAGAACGATGGATATGCACATCTGTATCCGCTTTGGCCACAGTCTGACTCTAAGACTTATGACTGATATCTCTTAACCGCTAGGGCACCATTTAAATGCATAGGCAGAAACATAACAGAAATGCTTGAACTCAAAGGAAAGCATTTGTGAGAGCATTGCAAACAGCTCATTTAAAAGCTTTAAAAAATATGCTTCTAATATTGCTCAGTGACTTCATTCCGAAAACCTATAAATGCACTCACCTCAAAAATTGTAAGCTCATAAACTTTCTTTTCTGTTCTATACTGTTAGTCTGATAAATGAAAGTGAATGGAACTGACCTCTGTGATCAGCATATATCCAAATAATACCTTGGTATTTATGATCATTGAATATTAATATATCTGTATTTTAACACACATATTAACATACTTAAATATTTTTAAAAGTTCTGATCCTATGGAGGTCACTCCCTTTGTCACCAGGGCTTGATAATTGCAGCAGGTAAATGAATTTCCCTAATTATTGGTATCCTTTGAAATATATGTATATGTTGCACTTTTATGTCATCATCTCTCATATGGACTGATGAAAATGTATGTGGAAGTTTAAGATATTTTTAACTATCAGAGGTGTTTAACTTTTATCGCCTTCCTACCAATGCTATTTTTAGCTCGTTAGTTTCTATTTGATGTAGGACACTGTCTAATACATATTTTGGTGCCTCAGGTGTTAAATTTATGTCTGGGTACATTTCATTTGCTGATTCCAAAAATAAAACCATGTTTTCCCATCTCAGTTCTAGGTTTTAAGACAGAAAACATATGCAGCAATCACTCTTCAATCTGCTCACCTATAAAAACATCAGGATGTTTTAATGTAGCCTAAGGGCATGCTGGCTTTATTTAAAGGACTTTGTGTTGTGCTAAATATTTAGGTCAAGTCATAATTTACATGGTGTCCTTTGATCTAAAGATACATTTCAACAGTGCAAATTACATGAACTTGGCATTTTCTCCAACTTTGCCTTTATTACTGAATAGTAAGCCGTGCCAATTTATTGTCTCAAAAGGGCCAGAAGTCAGAGTAACTGTAAAATAAATAAGGGTCCTCGATGGTGTAGTGGGCTCTGTGTCTGACGGCTGACCACAAGGCCACCTACAGCAACTCTGCAAGAGAAAGATGAAGCTTTCTGGGTCCATAATCATGTCCATCAATCGATCTCACTGTTTTCATAAAGGGCATGATTTTATACAAAATATCTTTGGTATTATACACTTCATGTTGCAGTTTCTAATGTATTAAGAGTGCATCTAAACTTGAAGATAAATGTATCCCGGCTTATTTTGTAAAATTCTATAGATTCACAGATTTAAAGCATGATCTGCTATGTTGGAGTAGTGGTAGATGCTAGAATGAACTGTGTGTCTCCATCTTTTAGTATCCCTACCTTTATGTAATTATCACTTTTTGAGTGTGGAAGGTACTATTGAATTGCCTTTAACCATAGCTATGTGGGAACATGATGTGATTATTTTAGGTCATATAAGACTCCATTGTTCTAGCTGACTGCAAACAGATGCTCATTGCTGGATTGACCAAATAAGTGACTATGTTGGGATAGCTCACATGACAAAATGCAAGATGTCCTCTTAGACCTACAGATGACCTCTAGCAGTTGAGGGCAGCGTAGATCAAATAGTCAGCAAGAATCCAGGGTCTCTCCCAAAATAAAATTTACTAACACACTGAATATTCTTTTATCAGGTCAGCAGATGTGAATGCACCCAGTGAAACTCACAGCCATTGTGTAGATTCTAACTCTAACAACCTTTACAGGCTTTCCAAAGTTAAGTCTTTATGGGAACAGATAGCCTACTCTTCCTCCCATGTAGTAACTGACCTTGAAGTTGCAGAGCAAGGAGTAACCCACAACACCACAAGGACAACTTGGTGTGAATGCATTCTGTATCTAATCTTGCTTGTTTTCCTATGAGACAGTGGCAGTTACATAATCTGTCTACTTGAGGTAGGAGTGGAGCTTGATCTGTAATCAGGCTGCTTCTTGATGACCTAATTTGCTGGTGCTACAGAGATAAATAGCTCGCTGGAGGTGGGACAGATACACTCCCTGGGAAACATTCCTGCGGACAAGACACCTGGAGCTACACTGGACTTCTGGAGCTGGAGGAGCCACGTGGAGAGCCCTAGAGAAAAAGAGCTCAATAACAGAAGTTTAGATTGTAGTTAGCAATCTAATAACACACATGCCATGGAGAACACGAAATGTACCCCCGGTGGTAGTTACGTAATCTGGTGTCAACTTGAGACTATTAAGCGTGAAGGGATGGAGTTTAGCCTATTAATCAGGTTGAAGCTTGACCACCTCATTTGGAGGTGCTATGGAGATAAAGAGCTCACTGGAAGACAGACACACACTGTCTGCTTGGTATTCCTGATGACAAGCCACATGGAGCTATGCTGATGGAAGCCACAGCCCCGGAGTTGGAAGAGTCATGTGAAGACCCATACCAAAGCTGAGATGCTTCCACCACCACTGTCTCCACAAGACTTTCCACCTATCGGCCTATGATATTCCTGCATTCAGGCTCACTGCATGTGTCATTGCACTGAAGATGAATTTATAGACTGGTATCGGACATAAGGGCTAATATCAGACTTATAGGTTTGATCTGGACTGGGCTGGGCTGTTTTCTTAATGTACAATTGCTCTTTGATATAAAGTTCTTTCTAATACACATATTAGTGTCTCTGAATTGTTTCTCTAGTTTACCTGGATGAACATACCTCCTAAATGCCATTTAATGGAATGTGGCCATTTTTGCATAACGGTCAATATTTGAGGACAGGAGAGTAATAAACAAGAGTACATGCTACATCATGAGACTTCTACTATAATTTTCTTAAAGTTAAAAATAGGAACTCTGGCTATAATAATGCCATCTGGAACTAACATCATGATCAACCCTAGATGGTGTCCTTTTAATGGTTATTAAAGCTTTTAATCAGGAGCTCCCATGGCACAGTGGGTTTCACATTACGCTGAAAATCGTGTGGTCAGCAATTCAATTCAAAACTTCCAGCCACTCCATGGAAGAAAGATCCGGCTATCTGCACGCAAGGTTGCTATGAGTGAGAATTGATTTCATGGCATTGGGTGTTCATTTGGGGCTCGTGGATTTTCATATTTATGCCATATCAAATGTATTTATAGGTGAATTGAGTGGTACATAATATATGCTATCTGAGTGTTTTATGATTTCACCCTCTACGTGCTAGTTAAAGCAAAAACATTATAGATATAGACTAAAGTGATTCTTTGGTGGAAAATATGGCAGGGAGAATTAGGGATTTGTTTTCATTTTCAAAGGCTGCCATAATATTGTGTGGCACAAACCAGCAGGGATTTTTATTCTGATCATTCAGGAAGCTAGATGCTTGAATGCATAATGTTGTTAAGGCCATATGTTTTATGAAGTTTTCATGAAAGGAGTCTCCCCCATATCTTTCGGTTTCTGGGAGCCTCAGGCACTCTTGGTGGTAGCAGCAGAACTATAATCTCCCCTTTGGATTTCACGTGGCTAAATCCCTTTGTGTTTCTATATGTGTCCATTGCTTCATCTGCATGTGGAAGTTGCACAATGAATTGGGAAAACCAGAGAAGACTGGATGCATTTGAATTGAAGGTCGGGGGAAGAATATTCAAAGTGCCACAGACTGAGAAAAGGACAAACCAAACTGTCTTGGAAAAAGTATGCCCAGAGTCAAGGATGATTAGCCCTAATCTTACATACTTTGGACATGCTATCAGGAGAGAGCAGTCTTTGAAAAAGAAGTTCATGCTTAGTACAAGAGAGTTGCAGAGAAAATGAGGAAGACCCTCAAGAAGCTAGATTGACATTGACACAGTGGCTATACCAATGGGTTCAAACATAGCAATCATTATGAGGATGACACAGGCCTGGCAAATGTGTCACTCTGTTGTGCATCGGGTCCCTGTGTTACTCCGTGTATACTAGAGAAGTAAATTCATAGACACTCATATGTGAATAAGAAAGAGCTAGATACAAGAGCAATTGAATATTGAGAAATCCTGGACCCAATTGAACATTGATAAAATATCACATCCCTGCCCAGATCAAGTCCTTAAGTCTGATATTGGCTCATATGACCAATATTAATCTATAAATTCCTCTTCAGGCTCATGGAACACCAGCAATGATGCCAAATGCAGGAAGATCACAGGCAAGTGGGTGGAAAATCTTGTGGATCCTGTGGATCTCAAGCACTGGCAGGGGTCTCCACATGGCTCCTCCAGCTCCAGGGCTCTAGCATGGCTCCATGTGCCTTGTGAGCAAACATGTCTCCCAGGGAGTGACCCTGTGTCCCACCTCCAGTAAGCTTTTTATCTCCTTAGCACCTCCAAATGAGGTCATCAAGCTGTGCAGGCTTAACACCACCTCTTCACTCTTAAGTCTCAAAGCGACAACAGATTGCATAACTACCACAGTCTCTGTGGGTTGAATCTGACTTGATGCCATCTAAAGACATCAGTTCAGATTAGGGCCCACCCTTCTTCAGATGATCGCATATATAATCTAAACTAATAATTTCCTTAAAGATTATTCAAACAATCATATTCCCCGGTAGTGGGAATTAGAACTACCGTACTTGTTTTTGACACATAGAAATGGACTAGGAAAAGTATCTTCTGGCCTTCAGCTCTAATTAGAATTGTATGCACCTGGTTCCTTCACACATGTACAGTACTCCTGCTTTGGATAAATTCACCAGGTATAGTCAGATTAAAGATATTTTAAGGAAAAGGAGAGCTTGTTTTTTTCATGTTTGTTACAGTACATTTTTCTCTTTCTACATGCTTTTCTTTTTTAATTTTATTGGGGGAGTCTTACAGTTTTTATCACAATCCATACATCCATCCATTGTGTCAAGCACCTTTGTACATTTGTTGCCATCATCATTCTCAAAACATTTTTGTGCTACATGAGCCCTTGCTATCAATTCACCACCACCCCCCTTCCTCTACCCTCCCTCTCTCCCTCATGAACCCTTAATAATTTATGAATGATTATTTTTTCCTATCTTACACTGACCACTATCTCCTTTCACCCACTTTTCTCTTGTTCGTCCCCCTGGGAGAAGATTATATATAGATCATTGTGATTGGTTCCTTCCTTCTACCCTCACCTTCCGCTTACCCTCCTGTTGTCACTACTCTCATTAGTGGTCCTGAGGGATTTATCTGTCCGGGATTCTCAGTGTTTCCAGCTCTTATCTGTACCAGTGTACATGCTCTGATCTAGCTGGATTTGTAAGGTAGAATTGGGGTCATGATAGTGGAGGGGGGAGAAGTATTAAAGAACTAGAGGAAAGTTATGTTTCACAGGTGCTATACTGCATCCTGACTGACTTGTCTCTTCCTATTGATCCTTCAGTGAGGGAATGTCCTTTGTCTACAGAAAGGCTTTGGGACTCCACTCCATAGATCCCCCACCCCATTCACATTTGGGTATGATTTTGTTCTGGGTCTTAGATATCTAATACCTAATTCCATCAACATCTCATGATTACACAGGTTGCTGTACTACTTCCATGTGGACTTTGTTGCTTCTCGGATAGATGGTCTCTTGTTAATCTTCAAGCATTTAAGACCTTCAATACTATATCTTTTGATAGCCGGGCACCATCAGCTTTTCTCACGATATTTGCTTGTGCACCCATTTTTTCTTCAGCAATCGTGTCAGGAAGGTGAGCGTCACAGAACTGTTCTTGCATTGAAAGAGTGCGGTAGAACCCTGGAACTCGACACTAATTCAATCAGAAGGAATGTTGAGATGCTATGCAATTGAGTTCCAAATCAATTTTTCCATGAAAATAACTGAAAATGAATTAATCCGTTCTCAATCACCTTAATACTGCCTTTTTATACAGAACATTACCCAGAAATTTCAAAGTAAATAGTTCAGTTAAAAATATAATTTAAATAAGAAAAACAAGGTTTAAAAAGTTTTTTAACAGCTACAGTATGGCCCATACCTTGAGACTGATGAGGATCTTGATCTGTGGACAAGGATATGGAGAGGAGGGATGGAGAGAGAGAGAGTTATTGTTCGGAAGGGAAATCCCCTAACATATAATCAACTGGTAAAAGCTTTTCAGTTGTTTTTTTTTAACTCCTTTGCTTTTTTTCACTAGGACCTGGCTGGCTTTCTCTTAAAAAAATCTGTCTAATATGGTCTGTTGTTGGCATTTCCTTAACTATTTTCTAAAAGGGTTTACTAAGTTATCATCAACAATATTGATAACACAGTTAACCAGTTCCTTATCATGATGATTATTTTCAAAAAACTCTCTCTTAGGACCAATTTTTTAAAAATCTAAATACAATACAAAAAGTCACCAAAACTAAGAAAATTATAGCCAAATGCTTGGAACACAGCCATAAAAGCTTTAAACAATGCGCACTAACAATGCCAACTAACACTGAGTCACTGAAACACAAACTGCCTTTGTTGAAAAAAATCACGTGCATCGGGTGGGATTCTGATGTTTTGTTACAGCTCCAATGCAAAATTTTCTCAATATTTTGTGTCAAAATCCAATTATGTTGAGTATTGATGGAGTCGAGTACTGGGGTTCTACTGTATTTGAGTAGAGGCCCAATGTCTGTCTACTACCTTAACACTTAACTTATAAATTTATGTACATTTCCCTATCATTATATATAAATATATTTAAATATGTACATACCTGGATTTAGACCTCTATAAATGTCCTATGCCTCCTGGTTCTTTTCTCTATTTCCTTTTACTTTCCTCTTGTCCCACTATCATGTTTGCCATTCATTCAGGTTTCAGTAATTCCTCTCAGCTACATTGCCTTTGATCAAGCCCCATAAGGCATCTGACACCTTCCTCGCCTTCGATTTTAGATCACTTGTTGGTCCCTTGTCCCTGGGTTTGTTGGCAACCCCCTTCAACATGCTTAAAAGTAAGAGCAATAAATTTAAAAAAAACAACCAAAATGAATCGGTAATTAGATGATGTTTAATTTAAAGCTTAGGTTAGTGAGACAAGGACTCTGGGCAGTATAGTAGGTTATGCTGTAGGCTACTAACTGCAAGGCCAGTAGTTCAAAACTACTTAGCCACTCTGTGGAAGAAAGCTAAGGCTTTCAACTCTTGTAGCTGTACAGTCTCAGAAAACCACAGCGGCCATCTCCCCTTCTTTTATAGGGTAGCGGTGAGTCAGAATTGACTCTGGCAGTGAGTTTGAAGTTTATCCCTACCAGAAAAAGGAAATGAAATTAAATGAAAAAACACGCAAACAAACAACAGAAGCATGTAAATTAGGTCAGCTCAAGATTCTCAGATTGAATTTTTATTATCTGCTTTAATCAGAGCTTCATCTCTATTCCTTTAGATATCTTCCATTTTTTCCTGTTCCAATATCTTTAGGTTGATTCCTTGTGGTCTGAGGTAATTAGCGCTAACAGCTTTTTCATTTTCTTCTAAGTGGGGAAAAGGCAATTACAGCTAGCCACAGTTAGTTCTATAATTCCCCCACAGTTGATCCAGTCACTATGACTATCAAATGGAATCGTTTGATTGGTTTAACAGGGCGTAACCTTTCTATCATATATGACCATACAATTTCCACCACCAACATTATACTCCGCTCCCAGCTACAAGGGCTCCATTTCAGAGTTATCACACCGAAATTAAATCATGGAGAAGGTTAGGAAGAAAATGGAAGTTTTCCAAATGCAGCAAACTTTCTCCATCCTGCCATATTAAAGAATATACTGTTCTAGCAATTATAATGTTACCAGTAATAAGAAAGTTAACATATATGCTATGATTACTACCAAGAAATTTTAAAAATCCATATATCTAATTATAATTTTATTATCTATAGAGTGTCCGGCTTAAAAAAAGTTCTCGCCACATATTGGTTATGCAATTAATTGTTTTTCTTCGGTGCCATGAAGTCAGTTGCTACTAAGAGTGACCCCTTGTGCAACCGTATGAGACATGGTCCTGTCCCATCCCTTAATTATTCTCTGTTTGAGCCCATTGTTGCAGCCTACTGTGTGACAGCCACTGTGACAAGCCATCCTGTGGATGGCAGTCCTTTTTTTCACTGCCCGTCCACTTCACCAAGTATGATGTATGAGTTTTAAAAGAAGACTTGGGTCATGAAAACTTAGATGCTTTGATTTTTATATTATCATTAATATTAAGAAATAAGAAAAATAAGCAAGAGCAAAGGTCAATAAGCAGGTTTGTATACTCATGTCAATGTATTTTGTTATTGTTTTTATTGGAAGGGTGTGAAGTAGTGAATACAAAAGCATCACGTTTTATTGTTTAAGTTTTTCATGGTCTAATTTGTAAATGTTTTCCTAGTCTGTGATGTCTAGAACCAAACTTGAATAAATTATTGGTTCAATACTGGTTGTCCTTAGATTTGTGAAATATAGATATAAAACAATACCAATATTAGGCACATAATAGCTCAGGGCATGGATTATTTAATTTGTTTGATTTTGTTTATCCATTTTAATGGTCCATTTAAGTACTTCACACTTGACATTATTGTTATCATTATTATTTAACAATAATATAGCATGTTGAATTTTCAAAATGCCTATAATCATTAATTAGTCATACTTCATAACACTCATGTAGGGTAATGTGGTGATTATAGGAAATTAAGGTACAAATAATGCAGGTTGCTGCCCTGAAGAAATTTACAATTTACAAATGAATGTTTTTCCAACTAGGGATTAGAAATATGTCAGTTTTTAAAACTTTCTTCCAGTGATATAGATACACTTCGATAATAAGTAAAACTATGTTTATTACAACTGTACCATGTTTTGCTACGTTATTTAATATTCTAACATGTGGGCATTCTCTTTTCTAAAGAGCTTGTGTATAAATTGGGCTAGCCTTTTCCATTCTTCATGAAATCATAGATTAAAAGTCCTGAACAAAGACTTACATGAATCACTTGTTTATTCCTCTTCCAGGTCTCACTTTAGTTGCAGAAGTTTTATGTGCTCTCATATGCCTTAATGATTTCCTAGGGAACCTGTAGCTTCTCTTTCCTGCACATTTTCCAGTCTGTTATCATTTCTCATGATATCCATGTCTCCGGAAATCCCATCGTCTATGTCCTTCCAACCATGTCTCCCAGCCATTTACTAGAAATCTCTCTTTCAGACACATCAGACAGTCTCTGTGGCCCATTACGTTGTTATGAGGCAGAAAGGCAACAGGGTTCAGATCCAAAGCAGATTCAAGCAGCCTGAACATGGTGTGTGTGTGTGTGTGTGCATGCAGGTATTCTAATTTTAATAACCGTGTTAGCGCTGACTGCCTGATGCTGCCAGCCAGCTCGGGGACCGTATATTTCCTGATTGCCACAGTGCAGGTGCCAGACAGGCATCAACTTTCTGTGTCTCTTTACCTTATTCACTGCTTCTGTAGCTGGGGTACTTTAAGTTCCAGTGGCCACCCAGAATTCATAGGGAATGCACATGATTCTGGGGTTTATTAGGGAAGTTAACAGTTTAAAATTTAGGTGAACAAAGGAATATAGTTGTTATGACCACAGGCAGGTCTTCCTTGGCCCTCAGACTCTTGACATGGCCTCTGCCCCTCTTATGCGATGTTACAAAGTTCAAATAGAACTCCTAATAAATATCCAAAGCGTATGCCGTACTGCTATAAGGCTCAACCCCAAACTCAGCTGCAGCACAGAAGCTCAGCCAGCCCAGCTCCCTCCAGCGCGTACCCAGAGGCTCTCCACTTCACAAGCCCACTTGCTGCCCCCAAACACCCACTTGCCTTCCTCTGCGTGCTGCTCTGACTCCTCATTTTGCTACTATTGACCTTCTTCTGCTCCTCTTGGGTCAAAGCCTCCTGGATCTAGGGACCTCCATGTACGGAGATTTTGAGGGCCAAAGGACATTCCCCATGCCTGGCTCTGTTTTTCTTGCTAGGGAGGTCCCATCTTCCAACTTTCTATGGGACCATTTTACACCAAACAGAATGGCACTCACAATGCGCCTTGTACACCATCTCACACATAGATGCATCATGCAATATAATTAGTACCTTCCAACACATCTTACCCACATTCATATTTTTTTAAAGCAAAGGTTGGTGGAGGTAACAAGAATCTGGCTAGCATGGCCGGATATTAAACAATCCACAGTGTGTCAGAAGCCTTCTTTGTTTCCTTCTTGATGTGACTGAACACTGGAGCATGATGCTGTGCTGCTCATTTCTCCCATGAGCCCACACTTCCCTTTCTCTGCTTAGAGGATCAGTAAAAGCAAGCTCATAAACGAAAAGAAATTAATTCACAGGAAAACAGTGTACATTAAGGTTATTTCCCCCAATCTATTTTATTAAAAAATAAAATTGAAGTAAGAATAGCAGAATAAAAGGAGAATGTTTATAAACTGGAATCTAATTTAGATTAAAGGGAGAATTATGAGATAAGGAAAACAGACAAGCCTAAAAGAGTAATCTCTTACAAGGAGACACTCGATATAAGGCATACAACATCTCGGATTTAATAATATATAATCACCATGTTTTAATTTAATTAATTAGGAAAAATGATGCAATAAGTACAAAAGATATCTAGTATATTCCTTCCATAATTCAGAGGAGAGAGAAAAAAAATCTATGAAATAGGTAGAAATATGGTATAATATGCCATATCTTATAATATACCATAATCTTAAAATATAGCATATATATTATACCATTTGCTATAATATCCCAAACCAACTTATTGTCATCAAGTTGATGCTGAGAGATTAAAATAGGTATATTTAAATATGTATATATACTTTCAACCACATGAAATCGGGAATATTTCACTATTTTTCAATCTATGGAAGAGGTAATTTTATATTGTCACTCATATTGTAGTTAAACAGAATTTTGGATAGGAGTTGGTGGCCATGCTTGTTAGAAAACTAATACTGCTCTTGGATATTTGACTTCTGGCTTTAACGCCACTACTCAGTTGATGACGATAAAAAGAGAATTTTTCTAGGACATAGTTTCATAAGCCATAATTTTGGAAAGATTTAATTATTTTTTCTTTTCTCTCTAACAAATTTGTTTGTGCTTATCCATTTCTTCGCTCAGCAATTATTCTGTGCTTTCTTGCTCTTGATGTTGCTGCGTGATACGTATTAGACACTTTTCTAGGTTAATATTTATTTCTCTTTTAAATTAAGATTTAATGCATATTTTGTTTTACAAAACAACTTTATCACCTTCAAAATACACTCCATTACACTTCATACATTTGTCAAATCTGCAATTCCATTCTTGAAAATGTTTTTCAAATTCATCTGTTTGGATGACTGACAGGACCTCCCTTATTTTTTTTTCGTTACCTCTTCTACATTGTTAAGTCTCTATCTTTTTATGTCCCTCTTCATTCATGGACACAAAAAAGAAATCCCGCTGCGTTAATCTGGGTAGACTAGAGAAATGAATTCATAGACACTCATATATGTATAAGAACGAGTTTTATATACAAGAGCAATTTAATATTGCAAAAACATCCCAGTCCAGTCCAGATTAAATCAACACATCAGATATTAGCTCATATTTCCAATACCAATCTATAAAGTCCTCTTCATACATGAAACACATGTAATGAAGCCATCAACAGGAAGATCACACACCAGTGGTTGGAAAGTCTCGTGGATCCAGTGGCACTCTAAGCATCTCGGCACTGGCAGGGATCTCCATGTGGCATATACAGCTCAGGGAAATAGCTTCAAGAGGGTGATCTGAATTTATCAATCGTGGGTTTCATATACTGAAAAATGGAAACAAAAAACATATAACACAACTTCAAGAGGCTGACCTGCAAAGACATAGCATCTCTGAGATAGACCCTAATATGAATAAACAAAAAACAAAGTACAGAAAAATTTGGAAACAAAATGAAATCAAGCCTGCATCAAAGGGGGTATTTACTCACAAGGTTTTAAGTGTTCAAGTCAGGTTTATTTCTTTGATCTTCAACCCTCCTCTTTCTCAAGCACTCTGCTTAGTGACTGCTTTCTTCCATCCCTGTACTGTCGACAGAGGGAGTTCTCCGAAGGCTTATGTCCTATTCCGTCCCATAAATGAATCTTGAACTCTCATTGCTATCCATTTTCTTCTGCACACCAGATTCTCACAATTTAGACTGTGATACAAATCCCTCCTTTGATATCATAATATATGGATTTCAGTCCTTTGGTAATGGTGATGGTGTGCTTCTTCCATGTGGATTGGGTTAGCATCTCATCTTGTTTGGGCACAAGTCTTTTAGACCCCAGAAACTTTTTTGAGGGGGAGCTACTTTAGTGTTTTTTTTAAATTCATTTTATTAGAACTCTTATCACAATCTATACATATATCAATTGTGTTAAGCACATTTGTATATTCGTTGCCCTCATCATTCTCAAAACATTTGCTCTCCACTTAAGCCCCTGGCATCAGGTCCTCAATTTTGCCCTTCCCTTCCCACTACCCCTCCCTCATGAAGTCTTGATAATTTATAAATTATTATTCTTCCATATCTTGCTCTGTCCCATGTCTCCCTTCACCCACTTTTCTGTTGTCTGTCCCCCAGGGAGGAGGTCACGTGTAGCTCCTTGAAATTGGTTTCCCCTTTCTAACCCACTCTCCCTATCCCCTCCCAGTATCACCACTCACACCACTGGTCCTGAGGGGATCATCTGCCCTGGATTCCCTGTATTCCAGTTCCCATCTGTACCAGTGTACATCATCTGCTCTAGCTAGACTTGCAAGGTAGGATTTTAGATCATGACAATGGGGGAAGAGGAGACAAACATTTAGGAACTAGAGTAAAGTTGTATTTTTCATTATTGTTGCATCACACCCTGACTGGCTCATCTCCTCCTCAAGACCCTTCTGTAAGGGGATGCCCCATGGCCTACAGATGAGCTTCGGGTCTCCACTCCACTAGCTGGGCACATTTTGCTATAGCACCCGTGTCTTTTGTGTTCACTTCCTGAGGAAGAGTATGAAGCATGGCCGTGACATAAGAACTAATTTGTCTTAAATTGGAGTTAGGATTTATTTTGAGCCTAAAACCCATTTCTTGATTTATGCCTTCTTTCTTTCTTTTAATTTGTCATTACTTGGGAGTTAATGCACATGACATATCTTTCCATAATTCAACACAACCCTAATAAACCAGCGATAAGACCATGAAACACTTCAAGACATGGAGGGATCTGGTAGACATTGTGCTGAGTGAAGTTAGTCAGGCACCAAAGGACAAATATTGTCTGAGTCCACTGCTGTAGGACCAACAGAACGGACACAAGCTCAGTATGGTAGGGCATCCAGTCAGTTGGCCATGGGGCCCAAGAAGCCTGGGAGAAAGCCTGACTGGTGTCAATGAACCGTACACCATCCTCTCCAGGGAAGTATAGTATAGGTCACTTGGCCAGAGGTGCCTCATCCCCAAATGGATGGGAGATATCGGGAAGGGTGGAGGAGGGGGGGAGGGGAGATACTGTTTGCTGAGTGGTAGCCATGCAGACCTGGGGTGAGGTCCCATGGAGAGGGAGGCAGCCCTAACAGAGGGAGAAGGCTTACTGATGGTAGTGGCAGTGCAGGACAGGGGAGTTGGAACAGTCACACTTGGGGGACCACAGATGCATGTCTGTTGGTGGGAGGAAAGGCTGACCTGCAGGTGTGTGGAGGAGAGTCTGTGCATACCCTTGGGATCATTAGATAGGGAGGGCCTTTAGAGATGTGCCATGGAGGGAGTATGCCGGGAACCCAGGCCGGGTGCCCTAGAACACTGGGACCCCTAATCACTTATCTGCAGGGCACATGCTAGGGTCCAGAAGCTGCATCCAAGAGACCCCATGTGGGCGCCCCACTGGGTGAACTGCACTTTATCTAAGACATACTTATAACCTGAGGGCTTAAGCCTGAAAGCACATGGTGTCTGAAAAACAGAGGATGGCTGTATCAAGAGGGGCATGCTGTTGATTGACAGACAAACAAAGTCTTGGTATTAAGATATGCTGTATTAATATATGAATTATTCAAGCAATCCTGTGAGAGACATTCTATTTTATTTTGTTTATGCATTTTCATATTTGGGTATAGCTCAGAGGTTCTATGCCGTTGAGGGTCACCCTCTTGAAGCTGTGTTATTTGTGTTTTTCTGGGGTGGTTTGGTAAGTGAAACCCAGGATTGATGACCCTACAGGATAGCAAATAGAACAAGGGTTCTGGGGCCAAGGGGATGGGAAGGATGGGGGAGATCAAAGGGAGACAATGTCAAGGAATCCAGGAAGGAAAAATATACTTGGGTTTTTATATAACAGTGAACAATAACAACTCAAACATTTTTTTCTTAAAAACAAACTGTGTTAGTCGGGTAGACTAGAGAAACTAATTCATGAACACTCATATGTGTGTAACAAAGAGCTTTATCTACAAGAGCAGTTGAATATTGAGAAAACATCCAAGCCCAGTGCAAATCAAGTCCATAAATTCAATACTAGTCCATATGTCTGATACCAATCCATGAAGACCTCTTCAGACTCAAGAAACACATACAATGACGCTAAATGCAGGAAGATCACAGGCCAGTGGGAGGGAAGTCTTGTGGATTCAGTGACGTTATAAGCATCTCAGTGCTGACAAGGGTCTCTGCATGGCTTCTCTAGCTCCAGAAGTCTGGCTTCATCAGCCTCTCCCCTTGTGTCTTCTCCACAGGAATGTCTCACAGGGAGTGAACTGAGAGAGAGAGAGAAAGAGAGAGAGAGAGAGAGAGAGAGAGAGAGAGAGAGAGAGAGAGAGAGAGAGAGAGAGAGAGACCCTGCCTCTAAGGAGTACATACAGGAGTTACCAGAATCCTAAGGAGAAGGCCATGCCCACACAGAGGCCTCATTGGCTATGACCTGATCGAGAGGCTAGACTACACCCCTACACTCTTAATCCTCAAATCAACACCAGATTATGTCACTCCCACACAAACTTTCCTGAGTAAGTAGAACCATTTCTCAGTCATAAATAAACACCTGAGGCAATAAGTCCCTGGGCAAGGGGACTCACAACCATAGTCCTAGGTGACACCAAGGTCAATTGGAGTACCATATATTACAAAGACAATATTGGATATCCTACTTCAGTGAGTAGCAATTAGGGTTCAAAATGTTTGTAAGCAGCTATCTTAGGTGCAAATACTGGTCTCTCATCATGTAGAAGCTAGATCTGGCGTGAAGTGGTATAAATCAATAGAAAAATGCAAACAATTCGTCTGTTCTTTAAAGTGTACTCTGCCATAAATTTAATTTTGAACAGACTCGGTATATTTTCCATGGTGTATCAAGAGTTCTAGCAAAAGAGATTAAAATTATACTTAATGATACACATTAATGATCCTCATTATCCACAAATAATCAATCCGCGTGCAAGGATAATTTTGCTATGGATATGAAGAGTGGCCAATAGTACTACTTAAGATACTAAAAAGACTTAGGAAGGTGGATGGATTCCCCATCACAAGAGATTTCTGTTGTTGGGGTCTACAATGCGGACCGTACAGAGCAGGAGGGAGAGTGAGGCGTATACTGGAGGTGTGGGGACAGATTAAGGATTTGCATGCATGAAACTGTGGTTACGTAAAGAGATAGTAATTCAGAATGGCCATTTTGGGACAATGTGGAGTTTCCACAAATGGGTCTTGTGAGAGTGCTCATTTCAGTAGCCATAATACATGCTCTAGCCTTCTAGTATCCTCTGTGTCCAATGACCAGCTGCGTATACCATCCTCATTGCAGTCTCTCTTGGATACAGCACTCGTGAATTTCTTGTTCTACACATGAACTGGGAGATTATTCTCTGCGACTCTTAGATAGAATGTGGCTGTGCCCGTTGTCCTGTTCTCTCCTCCCTTACCCTCATAATTATTTCTGCATTGTGATTCTCTTGGTTGCATTGAATTGAGACTTCCAGGCCAGGCAATAGTGTCTTGAAAACAGACTGAGTCTTAGTAATGACATTTAGAACTGGAGAAAGGGAAAGCACTTACGATGTATCAGAGATTAAAGAGAAAGAAGAGAGAAAATTAGCATAAAAATATATCTCAATATTTTAAAAATTCACATTGTAGGGGAATTAAAATGTCATGTTATAGTCTGGCTCTTGGGGTTAAACGTAATGATTTCCAAGTCATGAAGAATAAATTTGAAGGAAACTATAAGCTTACACAAACAGTAAATAATTAGGCCATAGGCAAAGTGAATCATATTATCGTAGATCAATGAAGATGTTCAGAAAGCTAAGGGACTCTTCTATAAAAGTGGGAACACAATCGTTCTGTTATATTGTGACTGCAAATTTTCTGTTCTTTGTTTATCTCTCTACTGTTCCCAGAGTTTAGCTTTGACCATATAGTCCTGTTTACTCACAATCTCTGGTTCCTCATAGTTTATACATAGCCAGATAATATATGTTCCTGTCCGTTCAGTGCCTATTAATTACTACTCCATTGTTTTCTTCAGTGAGTCATTTCAGTTTCATTCCCAGCTGAAAACCTGCCACATTTTCCATTTCAACATTCTGAAAGATAAATCACATCAAATAGTTTGATTGTATTATCTTCTCAGTCTATAGGTCAGTTATCCTTGTGCTTAGTGTTCATCAATGGTCCAATTTTTTATGTACCTTGGAAGTAGGGAGAAAAGTAATTTAAAACATAGTTTCTTAAATGATAAAATGTAACATGTATTGTTATATTTATCATAGTTATGTAATTCTGATTGTGGTAGTTACACAATTTCATGTCAACTGGATAGATAAGAATGAAGGGGTAAAGCCTACCCTGTCAATCAGTTCACAGCCTGGTGATCTCTCCTTGTGCACATGGTCTTCTCCTTAGGATTCTGGGACTTCCCCTCTTCTGCCCTGGAGGCCAGACACACTGTCTCTCTGCTACACCTTCCTGTTGACATACACATGCTAATGGCAGTCTGAGCCCTGGAGATGCATCCACTGCCATTGAACCCACAGGACTTTCCACCCATTGACCTGTGTTCTTCCTGCATTCAGCTTCATTGCATGTGCTGTGAGTGCCTGAAGAGGAATTCATGGGCTAATAGCAGATATATGGGCTAATATCAAATGTATGAGCATGATCTGGAATGAGCTGGGATGTCTTATTGATACAAAATAACTTCTTGATGTAAAGTTCTCTCTTACATATATATTAGTGCATCTGGATTTGATTCTCTAATCAACCTGGACTAACACACTTATTATTTTAGTTGTAGTATTTTTATTCAGCATCACCGATTAATTTTATCCATAATGTGATGGACCAAAGTCTCTAAAGCCTGAGAGGTCATGTATGAGCTTGTGGTGGTCTAAGGTGGCTGAAGAAAGCATTTCAATAGCAGGGAACTGAGCATGCTACCATTTCTTTCCATTCTACACCGCTGGAATTCACCTCATCCGTTCTTGAGGAGCTGACGTTACTTTCCCACCAAAGACGCCATGAATCTTATCAATAGCTTATCATAAATTAAGAGATGAAAAAGGTAACATGACTGGGTTGTTACATAATCTGTTGTCAATTTGAGAATATTACAAGTGAAGGGGTGGAGTCTAGCCTTTCAATCAAGATGTAACCAATGAGACCTCTGTGTGGGCATGTCCTGAGAATTCTGGGAACTCCTGTATTTCCTCTTTGGAGGCGGGAGACACTTCTCTCTCTCTGCTCACTCCCTTCGAGACTCTACTGACAGTGCTCACTCCCTGAGAGGGTGCGCTACTGACAAGACACACGGTACTATGCCCTGGGAGCTGGAGAAGCCACATGATCCTGCCCTGATGCAACTAGACCTCTGGAGCTAAGATGCTTACAATGCCACTGGATCCAGAACACTTTCCACACAATAGCCTGTGATCTTCCTTCGTTCAACGTCATTGCATGTGTTTCGTGAGTCTGATATCAGACATTTAGGCTAATATCTGACTTATGGACTTGGTCTGGCCTGGGCTGAGCTATTTTGTCAAAATTCAATTGCTCTTGCTTATAAGCCTCTTTCTTATTTACATATGAGTCTATGTGAACTTGTTACTCTAGTCTACCCAGAGTAACACAATGACATTTGATTAGTTCATTCATTCATAAAAGAAAGTGAAACTGTTCTCCTTGCCTGTAGTAGAAATTCAAAAGGCAATAATATAGACAAGAAGGATGGAGTAGATGCTGATAAATATTTTTAAGAAAAATAAGCCAAACTATTGATGGAGATTAGGGAATTCTGGGAATGAGGTATGACTGAATATCCCACAATCCTTTTAAGCAAGAGTAAAGGGTCTAATGAGATTCGCATGGATAGGAATATTAGTGGAAATGGAAGTGTTGTGAGCGAGAGGGGTAAGGTTCCTGCTTGCAGGTACGGCACTTGATGACCTGCCACGGTGGAGTTGGAGAAGCTAATGTACAGAGGTCACTTCCGAAGCACTGGCATCCTCAGCTCCTTCATGTCTCCAACCCATCCAATGAAAAGGTTCAGTTAGTAACATGGATTCCTACAAGGGAACATCGTTTAGCATGTTGTTCAGGCTCTTCCTCTTTTTCCTGTATTTTATGTAACAAAATTCATTTAGTTCTTAACATTTATTGTACAGATCTTACATAGGGATATTATCAAAAAGTACAATTCTGTGGGTCTTTTCAACTCATGTTTTTATGTACTGAGTTGGTAAATATAGGAATCTATGGTTTAATACCCCTACCAAACAAGCAACAGCAAACCTATTGATATCGACTAGATTTTCTCTCTCATTGACCATTATGAGGGTTCTGACAATATTTATTAACGGAGCAAACAGTCTCATCTTCCCTCAAAGGAGTGGTACGGGTCTTGAATAGCTGACCCTGTGGTTCATGACCCCATGCGATAACTCCAAAGAACACCATAGGTGTTTTTGTTGTTGTTCTTTTTTATTCAGAAACTGCAGAACACAGTTTGGTGAATACAAATTTTCTTGAGTTCTCTAGAGAAACAACACCAGTGATGCATAAGTATTTTGATGAAAAGAAAAATGTATATCACGGAAATGAATCACACAGATGAAGTGGGCATGTCCAAGTCCAGGGAGGTCTCAATTCTGTGGTCAGATGTTAGGCTGGGGGCTTCTTCTGATGAGAGCAAATGTGGGGAACCCAAGATGTTATGGAAAACCACAGACTGGTGGCTGCAAAGGAAAATGAATCAAAGTTTGGTGGGTCGGGTGACTGCCAGGATTGGCAGGCCTTTGACTCAAGTCCAAGGAAAGCTGAGACGGGATTCTCCTGTACAACTTTAATGCATCAGAAACCCAAGATGGGCTTGCTATGAATCTGTGGCAGTGGGGGTATTGATAGAGTTCAGAATAAATTCAATTTAATTTGATGAGATGTCAGCCTATTTGTTTAACAATTTGAAAATGAAGGCAAACATCTTTAAATCAGAACTTCAATAATACACGATATCAACTTGATTTTGTGGTCTTAGCCATCTTCATTTAAATGTTTGCTTTTGCATTCATGTTTTTTAGGAAAGCATACTCTCTTAAGTAATACAGTACTTAATACAATTGACTTTGCCTCTTTAAATAACTTGGTGATGCTTACATGTATAAAATGCTATGCCTCACATATTAGGAATTTATTTCTTCCTTATTATGCAATGCTTTTATTCTTGATAGAAAAATGAATTGCAAATATTATATTTTAACAATATTTGAAAAACTGAAAATCACATATGTGCATGGTAGTACTTGGCCATTTATTATGAATGAAAAAGCAGTTGGCTTACTTCAACAATAGTATCTGCTCAGAGTGGGATTTTGTGACTTTGAGTTTTCGTTTTAAATGTGTGTTTTGGAAAGTACATGGTATTGGTATAGATCAGAACATTTTATGTTAGAAATATTTTGTCTTCCTTTCCTCCTAATTAATCTCAGAAAGTTCACTGATTTTGTATCTTCTCTTTCAACTTTCTATTTGCAGGAAGACAGAAGCACTGATAACGAGCTTAGATTAATTAGGGTAATGGGCTAACCCTGAGCTGCTGCACCAGCTGGTACGATTGGGACTTCGCCACTGGAAGTGCCATGCATGGTACCACTAGTAGCAAAGGATAGTACGTATGCAGGATACACCAACTTCACTATGTTTCCAATATCTCAAGGATATTGTTCCAAGCCAAGAGGCATGTTGAAAAGATAATTTATTTCTTCAATAAGGTGAAATTGAGTTAAAAGCAATAATTTGAAGTAGTACTCTGAGAAAATTATTAAATAATTGAAAGCTTACATGGTTTAGCAACCCATTAAAAATTTAGTTTCATTACATAATTAATATTTGAGTTCAGTTAATACAGTCATATATGATATAAAATTAAGTAACTTGAAAAATTTAGAGAATGCAACTAGGATAGAGACAAATAGAGTTAGAAATGAAGTTTATAAAAACAGACGTCATTAATTTTGTGCTTTTAAAAATGTGTCACGCATTTTGACATTATTCAGTGAACATGTTAAAGTTCTCGCTAGTACCCCAAATTCACAGCATTCTTAAGATAGCAATAGACCACCTGTTTAGGAAGAAACAGACATTTCTGATATAAAATCATAGAAAATGATATAATGATGTGAATGATTTTAATTCTATTAAGGTGTTGTATATGTAAAATTTGAAAATGAGTCATTAAAAAAACAAATGTTGGTGTAGGCTAAAAATACCATCAGAAGTTTCAATGTAATGGTTTTATTTATTCTATAATGTAAGAGCAAGCTTGATATTGTATCTACTGTCTTATTATAGGTTTTAATCTATAAATTTAGATGTTTAAATTTGGTCACTACAACTTAAGGATGTGAATGTGATTATATATTGTCGCACGCTCAGTCTCGCCAGCAAGAAGGATGCGCCACAACAGGATTCTTCCACAGGCATTTAATGCGGGTTCGATTTGCAGATGCGGAAAAAGACCCCGAAGCCCCAAACTACTGCTGCTTATATGCGCTCTATGGGGACGTGCTGTGCATTGATTGGTGCGTTCGCCAGAACCCTTATTAGCATACTCCAGGGTGGAGTTATGACTACGTCATCTAAGCAGTGTGCATGCTCTAAGTGGTTGTTTACCACTTAACTGGGCCACCGCCCTGACTGCCCGGCGCCATCTTGTAATGGCGGCGAGAGCTGCGGCTTCCCACAATATATGAAGTCTTATTAAGAAAAACAATTTATAGTGATTTATATCAGAATGATGGGAAAACGGAGAAGATTGGGAAAAGGCATGAAAAAATAGAGATATTGTATATAGTGCTTGAAGAGATGATTACATAGATTTGTACATTCATCAAAACTCATCAAGTTGTACATTAAAGTGGGCACATTTTAAAGTATGTAATTTTAACCCAGCAATTTGACTTAAAAAGGACACAACTCTATGTAAAATAGATTTAGCTTGTACTTGAATTATTTTTCTGCCATGCCCTACTCTGTGAGGGGTCTTCAAAAATGTTTGTGGAAAATGGAAATAAAAGAAAATGGAAATAAAAGAAAATGGAAAACAGAAATAAAAGAAGTTGTTCACAAAATGTTTTAAATTTACTTGTATATTTCCACACAAAAACATTGTATTAAATAGTAATTAATTTTTGTACCTTTATTTTTTGAGAACAGGGGCTGATTTGTTGTTGGTTACCATTATATTTGCAATGTCTGTAACATAATTTATTCAGAAGTAATTTTAAATAAAACTAGATGATACATTTTGAAAATTACATTTTTATTTTTAAGAGAGAAATATTTAAATTATGAAAATAGTAGTTCTTTAGAATGAAAGTAAATCCCACTGACAGAGAGTTAATTCAAGGATGCATATATTTCCTGGAGCAGACAGCCTCATCTTTCTTCCACAGAGTGACTGGTGGACTTGAACCTCCAACTTGTGGCTATAAGCCCAACACCTTACCCAAAGCAGCACCAGCGTTCCTTATTTAGAAATTACAAGTGTCCTACAGATCAACTTCAAATACCTCGATGAAGAAATAATTTAAGTATGTATGGCATGGTCATTTGTCACTTGTTGACATGATTAGCTTCAAAAGACCATATATAAAAATTGATTCTATGCAAAGATGGAGGATGATTACATTATTACTCCCCAAACCCCTGAGAATAATTTCCCCCTTAACGTGTTGTGTCATCTTAACCCCGAGTCAGCAAGGCTCTTGCCTTGCACCTAGCAATTTGGTGTATATACAGGTTACTTGAACCATATGGATCTCCACCCCATCTCACTGCCATCTAGTTGACTGTAACCCATAGCAACCCTATGGGATAAAGGATATAGATTAGAGGATGACTCAGAACAACCTTTGATATTCAGATAGCAGCACCTTGCTTGCTGAAAGTGAATGGGGATAGAAACACTGATAGGGAGAAAATATCACAGCCTTTAACATGGACAACACTTCAACATAAACAAATAAACCCCCAAAATGCATGCAAGTGGATCAGCAAGCAACACCATAATAAATAGTAAGAATATTGGGGTCTTCGAGGATTGCATTTACTTTGATCCACAATCCAAAGCCCATGAAAGCAATAGTTAAAAAACCAAACACAAATTGCACTGGGCAAATATCCTACATGAAATTCTTTAAAGTGTTCAAAACCAAAGCTGCCACTTTCGGGGTTAAGGTGCATGTGATCTAAGCCATGATATATGCAATCACCTGATTGGATACCAAAGCTGAACAATGGATAAGGGAGCCTAAAAGACTTGAATTCACTGACACAAGAAGAAACCAATCTGTCTCTGGAGAAGGACAGGCACAGAGAGTCCCTGGAAACAGACACGATGCGTGATAAAATAGAGCCAATGAAAAGGAGAAAGGATATTAGGAAATAGATTGGCCCATGACTGCAAAAATGGTCTCAAACATGGCAACGATTGTCAGGATGGGGAAGGACCAGCTTTTTTTCCTCTTTCTGTTGTGCATCAGTCACGAGGGGCAGAATCTACTTGAGGCCATCTGACAGCAAAAGTATTCTCTGATTGCTATCAAATTTGTGACAATTATTAAGTTTGAAATATTAATGGACAACTAACTATCAAGTTGGAAATATGAATTGTGGTGCTAGAGAAGAACATTGAAAGCACCATGAACTGCTCAAAGGACTAACTGATCTGTCTTGGAAGATGTACATACAGCCTGAGAGGCAAGTGGGACCAGTTGTCAGGAGAGAGCAGGCCCTAGAGAAGGAGATCATGTGGGGTAAAGGGCAAGGGGAAAGAAAAAGACCTGCAATGAGGTGGACTGACCCCGTGGCTGCCACAGTGGCCTCCTGCATAGGGACAATGGTGAGGACAGTGCAGAACCATGCAGAGTTTCCTTCTGTGGGACATAAGGTCGCTATGGGCACGGCACCTGACAGCATCAAACCCAAACCAAGCTCTCTCTGTCGTCTAGGCCCCTATTCATAGGGATCTTCTAGGACAGAGCAGTGTGCCCCATAGGGTTTCCAAGATTGTAAAACATTACAGAAACAGACTTCCACGCCTTCACCTGGTGATTGGAAGCGTCAGCCATTACATTAGCAGCCAAGTACTTAACCACTGCTCTAATGGAACTCCGTTTGGCTGCTGTATGTTCCTTATTTTGCTGTGAAGGAGAAATCTGAGGCTTGCTACTGCTCAAAGGATCTAGTCTCAGAAATCTACAGGGGCAGCTCTACTGGGGTCACTGTGAGTCAATACAAATGAGTTTGGCTTTTGACCTGAAAATGTATACAGGCAATAGAATATGATGAGTGATATAAACTTTTACACATTTGGGATGACAATGATTTTAGACTAAATATCAATTTTACATTTTATTTCCCAACTTTTGTGTTTCCTCCGAACCCACAAGTAACACACATTTAATATGACAGATTTCTCTTCATTGAACATTAAGCGAGATAGAGAATTGTAAGAGTTCCTTCAGTGTTACCTATTTTCTTTTTCATCCTAGTCTTAAAATCCAGGACAATACCTAGCACTTAGGACTTTCTCAGTAGATATGTGTTATTTTTAGAAGGAACGTTCTACTTGGGAAAGGATTTCCCATTATTATTCATGCTATTACATCATAATTATCTCTTTGATGATCAAATTATAAAACCTTCATTAATTCTATGAAGAAAAAAGTCTAAAGCTGCATATTTTAATACCAATCATTATTTTGACCCTCAAGTCTCTCCTTCATGTTTTTGTGTAAGGTTTTCAATATTAATAGCTTGCATGAAAACATTGCTTAGCAGATGGATATCCTGTGCAGTGCTGAGTACCTCATTAATGATTCAGGAATCTGTAGGTCTAGTTACAGGATCAAAAATGTCATCAATCATTAATGCTACTTGCTTCAAATGCATTAGGATAAGCATTTACTTCTCACAACAGAAACACCAAATGTATGGATTACCTCTGCTTAAAACCTGCTTTCTCATTTCATCCACTTAACAGTCAGTTCATGTTCAGTCCTCAAAGCTGTTTTGTATCGGGGGAATAGTGACTGCATTCTTTCCTGAATGAATCAATTTAAATGGGTATTTAAACGATTTTCTCACTTTTTAGACTTTTACTTGAGGATTCTGCCCAAAGACACTGTCTTTAAAATAAACACAAATATTTAATATGTGTGTGGAGAGTAATTAATAATAACCTTATTAATAATATATTGATGGTGATTAATATTAATTAGTAAATATTAACTGTTAATATTTTTATAAGGAAGAAAAAGGGCAGGGAATTTAAGCTATGTTTCATCCATTTGTGTTGAGTCAAATTTGACTCTTAGGAAACTTATAGGTAAAGTAGAATTGCTCCTTCATTTTTATGGTTTTTAAATGTATTTTTATGACTCATTTTTGTGAAAGCAGACTGCCACCTCTCTGTATCATGGTGCTGCTGGCGGGCGCCAACAGCCAATCTTTCGGATGGTTGCTGAGTGCTTAACCACTGTGCCATCAGTGGTCCTTAAGCTGTGTTTAGGGATTTGAAACGAAGGGGAAAACAGCTGAATCTAAAATATTAGTGGACAGCATTATTGGTATGACTTAGGCAAAGTGCCGCACTTTGTAGAGGAAGAAACCGAAACCAAGTCGCAATGTGATTAAAGTGTATACATGGGATTAGAGGAAGAGCCTGAGGGAGAAAGACAGTAACAGTCTCCTTGGCAGTACCCTGCTGAAGCTTGGCGTTATTGTTCCATCTCGATATGGTGAATGCAAACACACTCTGCTTGGATTGTGTAATTATCTAAAATTCTACTTTGCATTTGAAAACATAACCTTAGGGCAAATTATTGTATCTTTTTCTGGGAGTATAATCTACGCTTCTTAAATGCCAAACCATAGACATAATAGAAGCGCAGAGCCCTTTGTGGTCATCAGGAAGACAGTATTTGCAATTTGCATATAATTTCAATCTAAATCTTTCACTTTTATTTCCATGGCAATAAGAAGATGCAACACAATAATTCTGAGGGTATTTGTCAAACTAGACTTTCCACAAAATATATTCTTATTAGGTCATTGGTAGAAATGACCAAATCTATGTGATTACCAAGCCTTTGGTAAATCTGACTCCCTAACAACTCAGGGAAATGATCATAATTCTGGAAAACAGTTTGCTGATAAAAATGATCACTGTGCCCTTCTCTTTGCTCTGTGCTTTCTGACTTACTCTTAGTGGTGGTGGATTTATTTTTATTACTAAACCTACTTAAGTCCTCTTATAGTCTCTAAAGGCTGTCAGCATTATAAAATCATCCCAGGAATTAGATAATAAGAAATAAACACAAGTGAACAAACCTATGTAAACACACAGGGAGATTAATATAGAGATGATATTTGTTCTTGTTTTTTAGTTTACTCCAACTGGCTTCATTGTGTTGAATCAAATTACACTTCATAGATTTTCAGTGTCTGGCTTCTTAAAAGCAGGTCACCAACCCTTTTTGACCCCTCTAAGGTGTTGGGTTTGAACTTCTAAATGTAGAGTTAGCAGTAAGGTGTGTTAGCCACTTATACTGTCTGGAGACCCCAGATAGATAGTAATAAAAATGTATTGCTACTAGAATTCCAGTTTATATGTGCATGGGTTTATTTCACATGTAACATTTTGGAACATGTCTCTGTGATTAGTGAATGATACAGATAAATTCCCTCAGTAAGACCCCATCTTAGAATTGTTAAAATGTCTTCTTTTTTTCTCTCTTTGCAAACACCACCTTTTGTGCTATGATGATCTGGGGGTAGGGCTAATATCAACCCTCTAACCAAACTCAAGTGGCTACCTTCTCAGATAACTGAACTTTTGCATCAAGTTTATGGGAATGCTGCCTCACCTTAACAAGAGTGTTTAGGTAGATCCAAGTATTTTACAGATGGTGAGAAGATGTCAAAGAGTAGCCTGAAGAAGGAGACTTTTCACCCTTGATGGAGACACTGTCACTGAAGCCCATAAACCTGCAGAGAAAGACCACAGAGCTAGCATTCCTGTGGCAGCTACTGACATTGGGATTCCATCTGATGAGGTATTTTTGAGTGTAAATGAATCCACAGGTCTAAGCATACTGATTGTCAAAACACTTGCATGAAGATTAGTTGACTCAAAGGACTGATCTCTCCACCAGTGTTCTTGTTAGGTGATGTGCAGTCAGCTCTGACCCATAGCAACCCTCTGCACGACAGAACGGAACATCTCATGGTCCTGTGTCATCCTCACAATTGTTCCTATGCCTGATCCTATTGGTGCAGCCACTGTGTCAATCCATCTTTTGAGAGCCTCCCCTCCTTTGCTGCCCCTCCATCAGTCTGAGGCAAGTTCTAAGCCAATGGTTAATCTTAATAGAGTTCCTCAAAGGATGCAAGACAACCATGTAGAAGAAGTTTTAATAAAATTGAAAAGTGCTCCATTACGCCCTTATATTTATTCTGTTGTGGTTCATATATCAATTAGTAAATTAGAAGTTAAAGAGTTGCCAATTGCAATAATGTATTTATTTCCCCCCTTACTGTTGAAATAAATAAAAGAAAGAAAAATTGACAACTGTATTGGTGAGAAAGAGACATGGAAAGTTGTGCTGAGGAATTTGTTGTTTGCTTTTCCCCATGATGCAATGCACCAGCTCCTTCGTTGAGGGTAACATTAACTGTCCTATGATCATTTCATTGGGAGCCTTACCCTATCCATGCTAAAGACCCGAATTTGCCCTTTTCAGGCTTTTTGTTTGTTTGTTTACCAAATCAAAAAAAATTTGAAAGGAACATGAGTTTTCCTCCCTCAGATATTTTTTTAAAATCATTTTATTTGAGGCTCATACAACTCTTGTCACAATCCATACATACATCAATTGGGTCAAACACATTTGTACATTTATTGCCCTCATCATTTAAAACGTTTGCTCTCCACTTAAGCCCCTGGCATCAGCTCCTCATTTTTCCCCCTCCCTCACCGCTGTCCCCTCTCTCATGAAACCTTGGTAATTTATAAATGATTGTTTTATCAGCTCTGCTGCTGTAACTCAAAGGACACAGACATTTTTAGCAGACGGATAGAGATGGCAGCACAGCTGCAGAGGTCTCCAGACACAGCAGCGACATGATGAGAAGCAATCACTTCACCCTTGAATACTTTTCTTTCGTAGATGTTCTGATGATTTTCCAATACTTGTGCACTTACCCTGTGGTGTAACTCAGAAGCCGTATGGAGAAAGGACATGGGACAGATATTAGTAATATAAATATGGCTTTAGAGATATTGCCTAAGACATTTTTGAAAAGAAGCGGTAGTTTAGTTGGAAAAGAACTTAGGAGACCCAAGGGAAAAGTCTAATATTTCAAACACTATGCTTCTGGACACATATTAACTTAATGGAGGTTATATTGGAATGCAGATAATCTCAGGTGGTGGACATGCATTAAAAGAAGAAATAAGGAATGACTGCTTAATTCTGTTAAAAGCGATCAATAAGCAAAAGAACAAACTGAAATGTTTAATATCATTAATTAAACATACAGGATATCATCAATGTTTAAGATACTTGAAAATAAAACTTCAACAAAGTCTTGATAAACTTGATATATTCATCTGAGTTGCTTCATATCATATTTACATCTGCTGTGTGGAGTATAGTAATTACAACCCATTCTCTGAAAGAATTTTTCCCCTTATTTTCTCGCATATTGTCAATAGCTAGTTAATCCAGCAAAAGTAAAAGAAACACATCTTTTATTTTAATAGAAATAGAGAAAACCCTGAAAGACAATATTTTTAATAATTAGTAATTATCAAGGTTCTTCACATTTTAGCAATAACCCACAGCCATGCACTATTTTGAAGTGAGTAAGTGGCATACGTTCCTTTTTCTGGCCTGGCAGAGGGATCGTCTTTTCTTTCTTAAGTGTTTACGTCTTAATGGTATCTTAAAAGCAGAAACACTGAGGGAATGAGTTCAACATGTTTGAATTGTTTTTAGCTTATATTTTGGAAGGGAATAGGAAATCATTTTCTGGTAGATTTCACTATGCCAGGGTTCACTGTAAGGAACATTTTTATGGGTTTTGAAATTAATCATTTTAGTTATGATTTGAACATCCAAATAAGTACATTGCAAGTTCTACCTATATGCTTTATTACACTATAAAACGGCAACATTGCTGAATTCCCATCATTTTCAGGAGCCTGTGCAGTGATGAGGAAGAGGGAAAGATAATGTCCGCCTGGTAAGGAGCTCCTCTGAGTTTTTGCTAAGCACATCCAACATGCAATGGCTCAGCTTGCTGAGCTTCAGTGGGCCAGTTTCCCCAGGCACTGAGGTTGGATAATTGGCACCGCTGTTTACCTTTAGAACTCTTACCTGTCAATTCCTAGGTCTCAAGATAGCAGGCAACTATGTTCCTTGTGCACAGTTGTTATCGAGGTAGCAAGTGAAATCCAGAAGTCTAGAGAGTTTCTCTAAATGAAAACACATGCACACAGAGTCAGAGGAAATTAGGTACCGTGGCATTTCCTCATTCATTTTGAATTGGAGAGGAGGAAAAGATTTGCTTACCTAGCAAATCCCTCTGAAACTTTCCTTTTATGTGCTCCAGTGAGTTAACGGTGCACCACTTATGTTCTGCAAAGGATTAATGTTACTCAAACTTGTAAAACACCTCTATCATGCCTTCCTCTAAAGAGATAATGGAAGTAGGCTTTATTTTGCAATCAATATTCTTGTTAAAAGACATTATAGCTTCATGGAACTCAGTCAAAAGAGCCCCTCAGAAAAGTAACTGCATGAGAGCTGATACCTGACTCTTTCACTTCCCTTAATTTAAGACAGAAACATCAAAGTTGCAAGCCCTCAAGCAGTAGCAAGAGTCAAGTGCAGCCATTAGACTACAAAGCAGTCTTTGTAAATTATTAACTTTTCAACTATAGCACCAAGCTAGCTTCTATGTAAAACCATAAACATTGATCAGTAAAGGGACTATTTAATATATAAGAATATATTTGAGATATTATTGTCAGAAGTTTATACAGTGTGCATTTTTACCTTTTCATGTTTAGATCCTAGATACAGATGTACAGCGAATTGTGCATCCAGACCATCACTAACGTAGTGTCCATATGACAGGTTCATTTCTTGATTGGTAAAATTAAAACACTCAGATCCAGGAGAGGTCGAGTTGCCATCCTCAAAGATATACTGCATCTAGAGTGGCAGCTTATGGAGCTAAGTGAATTGTAGTAAGTGGCTGGTGGGTGGATTCAATTTTTTTCCAAGGGGAAAATGGCAAATGAATAAGTTGCTGCTGATTGTGGCTCATGCGGACCTCACATGGGTTAGTGCAGTGCTGTGCTTCACATGTTGTGAATGGCTGATCGTCCTGAGATGGCTCTGAGGGAGTTGAATCTCAAAGCTTTGTGTTATAAGCAGATTTCATAGAGAAGGAAAAAACCAGTGTAGCCTTCTATGTTTGTGAGGACTTCTGAGTTTGTAAGAATTTTAGGAACTGTGGCGACATTTTTTTGTGGTAATAGATTTAATTCAATTCTGGCCTTCCTTTTATAGTGCAAGAAATGACTTGATTGGAAAGAATGAGGTTCCTGGCTGAATAAAGCGCTCCATTCCCTTCCTTGGAGGCTCAGTCCCTCTTTACACAATTAGCATGAACTTGTATGGAGGCAGAATATCAATTTTTCTCCAGGGTTGTCACATTATTGTAGGTGCAAACTTCCTTACAAATTTCAGCATCTCTTTATAAAATCAGCATCACTGACCAAATGTCTCCTATGTGAGTCTTACCTGTTTGTTTGTTTTCTCCCCATAACAAATTTTGAGGAATTCAGGAGTCCAGTAAAGGGTTACTTTCTTACATATTATTTTTTTCTTGCATTGCTTGCTCCTTTCCTGGTGTGAAAATGAATTTTGACCCCTTAAGTTCAACATGATTTGACTTTGATTGACAGGTAAGGTGATACATACAAGACACGGAGTAAAGGTTATGAACATGAATTAAATATGTCTCCTGAAAGTTTTTACCTTTTTTTGGATACTATAACTTGGTGTTTCTAAGATGGGATCTTCAACTTCAGTTTTCATTTTTCCCAGATAAAATTAGATATTTATAATTAAAGAAAAATTAAAAATGTATTCTAATAAATATTTTGAGCAACTGAATAAAATTAGAATAGTAAACCAATTTGACTTTCTGGTACACATAATGTAATTTTGGGGGGAATTAGCACATGATTTAGGTAATGTAATAGAAATTAGAAAAGAGCAACTTATATGTTTAATATCATTGATTTACCAATTGTGCAACCTGGGTAATTGTGTAACAATTTTCCCGCTGAAGTTTATAGTGTTTTTCTGTAATATTAGACATCAATACCGATGTTTTCTCAGAGATACAATGGTGAACTAATGAAGATAATCTTATAATAAAAAACAATGTAAAGACTTTAAAACTGTAGGGACAGTCAGGTAACAATTGTGGTGGGTGGTGTGGGTAAAGTGTAAGACCACCTTGCAGAAAGTACTGTGGCCTTTGTTCATGGTGCTTTAGAACCACGCAACAGCTGAGGCTTATGGGTGGGATCTAATCAGGCCAGAAGGGACTCTCTGCAGGAAAGATACCGGTGTTTACTACAGCTTGGAAGACATGATGCCACCAATGATAGCCAAGCGGGAAGGCAGCTAAAAGCCTAGAATCTGAAAGCTCTGATGCATTTACTGGGTGAGAACTTGCTGATGGTTGGTTGTGGTCAAGAAAGCACACTGCTCTTTGGAACATAGGAACGCCAGGCTGGGATTCTTCCAAGATATCATTTGATCTGTTTCTTTATTTGCATTTATTTTAGCTCCAATAAATCACTATCTGTAAGTACGATACATTCTCCATGACTTTCTGTGACTTTGTCCAGCAAACTCAGAGACAGTGAGAGCCAACAGTGGAAAGATACCTTCCATCAGATTGTTGAAGAAGGTATTCATCAATATCTGAAAGAAGGTGTACTTCCGCTGTGGAAACTGTGGACTGTGTCTAGATGGACAGGGCCAGAGAAATGCTGCATGATGGGCTGGTCTGAAAGAAGGTGTCTTTCTAGTGTGCGTGCGAACGCTCTCTCAGCTTCGAGTGGCTACGCTCAGAGAAGTGGCCACCTGGTGATGAGCTCAAAATGTGGGAAGAGGAGAACTGGATCTACTTCCCTGGTTTAGGTGTTAGATTTCTGCTAATATCAAGATTAATTTACTGTGCCTATTTATCAAAATATGAAATTATGAAGAGTATTTCTTTACATTTAATTTTATATCTAAGGCAAAATGGAAAATTCTCATTTTTTAATGTTTAACGGTGTGTGGTAGGATTAATGTAGATCATGTCTATCTGATTTGACACTTTATATGAATTTAGAGTTTTAAACTAATATGATAATGTAAGATAGCACATTCACTTTTCTCTCCTCTAAATTATCTGGAGAATTACTATTAAAATTACATTGATAAGCACTCATTAGTTTATCTAAGCAGCAACAGACTCTATGGCTGTAGAGTTTTTAAGCAGGGAATACACGCACGCATACATAAGTAGCAATCTAGATGAAGGCATCAAATTCCAGACAAAGCAAACAAATATGATTTTTATACTCCATATGACTTGATGCGTAGTTTTATTAACTTTGTTAACTTTCAAAATACTATAGGTAATGTGTGAGATACAAAAATTCCTTACTCAAATTATCTTACTAGTATATATTTTTTAAAGTAAATTTAGATATTGAGCTATAAATTTATATAAAAGCATTTTTTCAAACCCTTGTTATTCAAAATAAAAAAGAAACTGAGAATACTAGATAGTTCACATTTTCTGATTCCCTTCTTCAAGACATGGCATAAAATACCCAGACCTGGGTGCACATTGTTTGATAGCATGGCTGCTACTGTCATTAGTCTTAATTATTCTTGACATTTTGTCCATTATACCATGAGGCTCCTCTGAGGTTAGAAATAATCAGCTGAAAGTGAAGACTACCTAATTATATTTACTGTACAAAAAAGTTGTGGTCTTGCAGATGAAACATCAGTTATGAGAATTGGTGATAAACCTGACAATGGAAATATATCATGAAAACAACTTAGATAGAGATCTTCAAAGCGTAGATATCTTTGTTACCATTTCTTCCTACTTCTCTGTAAACCTCTTATGCTCATTAGAAACATAAAATATACCCAAAATCAGTTTCAGGGAATTATGTCATATGGGACTAATTTATAAGACACCATAATCACCTTTTAAACCTAAATATAGAGTGGTATTAAAATGATTATTTATGAAACATGCTTATGTTTCACCTGCCTGCCCTGGAAAGGCATTGCAATAAGCATTTAAACACTGAGAATATTAAACAAGGAAAGGGTGGCTGCTTTTCCAGCATAATTGTAATTTGGGGTGTGTTCTGACCCAACTGTTGCCCAACTCATCCTGGGGACTTCAGTGTGGATGGGGCCAACAGTCATTTTGATTGGAAATCTTACCAATGTGCCCCGAGGCAAAATCTGATGAAAATTGACTTTACCTTCAATGCTATAGAGGAAGTTGATGTTTCAACGCAATGCTTTAACAGCAGAGGCAAAAGTTAAGTTTTTCTTGGACATGTTATCTGAATTTTCAGATATAGATTATGTTTCAAATGATGTTGTTGAGTGCAGTTATGTGCTCATTTTGGGGGGAAATCTGTAAATGAAAGAGAATACAATGTTTTTATTTATTGAGCAAACCAAATTAGCTGACAATACCTTTAGCTGGGAAAAAAAATAACTCAGTGTGGTCAGCCTACCTGACCTAACCTGTTCTAGTTTCTGTCTGATAGTCAGTGTTAGCATCTTAACAAATTGTACTACTGCTGGTTTAGGAGGGACATTATGCAGTGGGGGGGGGGGTTGACTTTCTCGAGAATTAGTGAGAGAACTACTAAAATGTTCACATTTTAATTAAGGAGAAGCAGCTTTTCACAATGAAAAACTGCAACCTTTAAAAATGGCCCAGGATGAGCGTGTGTGGCCCCATTCCAGCCATGTCTCCCAGAACCTGCAGATGACTGAGGACGCATGCGCCTGAGTCTTATTTAGCTAACTTTTGGGCGAAGACCGGTTTGAGGCTATTTCAATCATTTAAATGCTGCACGGGTAGCAAGTAAGGGTGTTTGTGATGAAGAATTAGTTGTGAAGAGTGGTTAGGCGAATTGTTTTAAAGTGGAGGCCAATTTACAAAACTGTAAAGGATAAGTGGGAATTGTCCATAAATTGGGTGTTCATAATCTGGGATTTTCTGTTAACAACAAAACCACAAAATAATAGAAGTACAATTTGTATTTACTTATACATAAAACAGAAAATAAATATTAGCATCTAGATTAATAAATGATATGTATATGGCCAATAGCAAAACTCCAAAACCCAAACCAAACTCACTTCTATCATGTCTCATAGTAACCTCCGGTGGGTTTCTGAGCTGGTACCTCTTTACAGGAGGAGAAAAATCTCGTCTTTCTCCTGTGGAGCTGCTGGTGGTTTCGAACTGCCAACCTGGAGGATCGCAACCCAGTTCGTAGTTACTACATCACCGGGCTCAGAAAACACAGTAACAATATGTCTCTGTGTATAATATTTTGTGTGTTTTCAGCTTAACATCGCTCTCTTCTTTTGGTTTACATTTAAAGTTTAACTGTGATTGCTGAGAACACACACTACCAACTATAACTATTAAAGTCTATAATCGACTGAACTACCCACTATGGATAAATGTATGTATTTACGTGCTACCATATTTAACTATAAAATTTTAAATATTAGATATGGTTTTGTTAATGAGAACACAAACATTATATCCACAGGTAAATATCCATAGAATGTGATAACTTTTTAAGTGGATACCTTACTTTTAAACATTTTAAATAAAATGAAATATTTCAATAAGATTGTACTTGAAGGATTCCTATTTAGAAAATCAAATATGCATGAAATTATACATGATATTGAATATACTCAAGGGGGGATTACATTTAGAATTTAGGACATTTTGTTGATTACTTTCAGGATAGATGAAATAACTGGAACAGTATTTTTTGTTTGGTTGATTTTATATTAAAAATATATATATTTTACAAATTCTCCACAAGTCAAAGCCCCTCTGCTTGAGCTGTTCAGGCAAGTTGTAGCACTGAATATTCTATCAGAGATGCAGAATACATGTATGCACACAGGTACGCACACTGGAACTACGACAAAATGGCCTTCTGCAAGGTTGTCATCTGTTATCCACTTTACATTGGAAGCTGCGGTATACAGTCTGCAGTGCAGTCAATTGGAAGGAACAGTAGATGTAAAATGAGAGAGAGGAAGGGGCAGCTGGGGCCTCCAGGCATAAACTGGCAGTTCGCATTGAGTCTTACCTTGCTGACAATGAGTGTTCTGCACATCAAGCTGGTGTCAGTTGCTAAGGAGCTAAATACATACCCAGCCCTGGAGTCTGAGAAACTGAAGTGGAACCATGGTAAGATGGAGCCGTTGTAGATTCATTGCTGTTCCTGCCAGATCTGTGAACTGGCAGATCAAGGTCAGGCAGCTACACCATGACTGTTCCTCGCGTCACCCTCCAACTCTCACCCAAGAATCCCTGTCCTGACCCTTAATTGGAAACAGATAAGAAGAGGGATTCTAGGAAATATAGTTCTATCTAGCCACTTTGACCCATGACAAAGCCACCACAATCATCATTGGGAAGATGTGTCTGCTTCTGAGGTTTAATTAATGTATGGTACTCTATTGACATAGATCATGTGGCTGAATGAATAGATGTGGACCGTATGATGTGTAACAAGCCAATGGCAGGCGATGGAAACATAGCCTGATTTGTAAGTGCTCACACAACTCTGAAAGATATGTTGTTCAATGCTCAGATACCAGATATATGTATAATTGAACCCCTATGGAGCAATTAATGTAATATAATATACTATTTAGATTCATGTAGAATTTAGTAATCTGTGGCAGTGGGTTGGGTTTACTGCATCAGAAAGGCCCTAAATTGTACTTCATTGTTACTGAGCCTTGTTGATATTATTATTTATTATTAAAGTGTATTAAATAGTAACAGTGAATATTTCACATTTCCCAGTGGTTATTAAATACTAATAATATGTTGTTCTTATTGACAAAACCACAAAAACATTTTGTCTAATACTTAAAATGTTATAGTTCAATACATTAGTGAATGAACACATACATTTATCCCTAGTGGATTGTTCAATCATCTGTTATGGAATTTAATAATTATAGTGGGTAGTGTGCAGTCTAAACAATCACAATTAAAATCAAATGTGAAATACCAGAAGAAAAAGAGGTCAGCCTGAAAGTGCGTACCCAGATATGATCCACACACACGCGTTTTATTTGTACTGTGTTTGGTGAGAGGCTGCTGAGTCAGTTCTTATTTCTAGCAACTGACTGGACAACGAGCATTTCCTGGTACTGTGCCGTCTTCACACTTCCACTGTTGTATTTGAGCTCATTGCTACAGACACTGTGTCCCTCTTACTACATTCGCTGTTTCTCTCTCTTTTGCTGATCCTCTATTTTACAAAGCATGATATTCATTTCCAGAGACTGGTCCCTCTTGCTAATATGTTCAAATTTTGTGAAACGAAGTCCTATCATCCTGACTTCTAACTAGCATTCTAACTGTACTCTTGCCAGACTGCTGTGTTCCTCTTTCCAGAAGTTCATGGCATATTAAATGGTCCTCTCCAACATAGTAGTTCAAAGGCACCAATACTTCTTCCAGCTGCCTTATCCGTAGTACAGATTTCCCATGCATATAAGGAAAATGAAAATACCCGAGTTTAATTGGGCATATTTTAATCATCAAAGGGTTATATTTGATCTTCAACACTTGAAAGGAGACTTTCGCAGCAGCTTTGGCCCCTGTAATATGTCATTTGATTTCATGACTGCTACTTCCATAACTGGTCATCATAGTTCCAAGTACAAGAAATAGTTGATGACTTCAGTCTTCTCCATGTATCCCGATGGTAATAATTGAACCAATTATGAGATTTAAATTCATCTTACATTTTTATTTTGAGGTGTTAAATCCATACTTGGGGATGCCATTTTTTCTTAATTTTCATCAGGAAATGTCTCATGCCTCCTAACTTTCAGTCAACCAGGTGGTGCCATGGGCATATTGCTGTTTATTAACAGAACTTCCTCCAATCCCAGCTGTGTTCGTCTTCTTAGAGGTCAGTTTCCAGGATCATTTTCTCAGTGGGCACATTGAACAAATACGGTGGAAGTCTCCAAGCCACGTGGTATGCCTGTGTCCACTGGAAACCAATACCTTTTTGTGGACTGGTTCTTCATGAGTATAAAGTATGCTTAAGAGGACTGGAATTCCTTTTCCTCTTAATGGTCTTAAAAATTTATTATGGGCCACACAACCAAATGTCTTTTCTTAGTCAATAAAACAGGTAAATATCTTTCTGGTACAACTGACATCAGTATTATATCATGCTCCACATCCACCGCTGAGTCCAGAGTGAGGTTCTGGCAGATTGAAGTCTGCAATCTATGTAGTGCTTCAACACTTTTTGAATTATCTCCAAATAAATTTTACTTTTATATAATATTAATAATATTGGTCTATGGTGTCTGCTTTCTGTGACATCCCTTTTCTTTGAAATGAATTCAAACACTGATGTCCCCATGTGATTGGCCTGAGGGCTCTCCTACCTTTTCTGGCACCGATGAGTGAGTTTACTAGTGTGGCTTCACTTACAGAAACCTCTCACCTCTCGCTTGATATTCTCTACTTTTAGTTATTCCAATGTCTTCAGTGCAACTTGGACTTCTTCCTTTAACACTAGAGGTTATTGATCATATGCTGCTTCCTGAAATGATGGAACATTAGCCAATTGTTTATCGGTACAGTGACTCTGTGCATTCCTTCCATTTATTTTGTGATTCTTGTATTAGGTAATGTTTTCTTCAGAGAATCAGTATCATACCATCAAGTTGGATTTAGAATTCAGATCTTACAACTTGAGAAATTATATGGCTTGCCTTTCCTTTTGGCTTTCTAGCTCTGTGCATTTGAGCAACTAATTTACTTTGTGTTCTTGAGTCACTCTTTACAATCTGATGTGTAATGCTTTTATTTCATTAATCCACTTGCGATGTCTCTTCTGACATCCATTGTGCTCTTTTCTTTCCTTCCTGTCTTTATCAACAACTTTTTTCTTTGGTTATAGAACGAGAGCCTTGATTTTCCTGGGATTCATGTAATATTCTTTCATTAATGTTCTTTTTGTCAAGTTGATTCTTCAAATGGTCTCTGATTTTAGGTGACATATACTCTAGGCCACATTGTGGCCCATGTCAATTTGTTTAATTTTGTCTCCAGCTTCAGCGAAGAACAATTAATGGTCAGTTTTTCAGGTGACACCAACCCTTGTTCTGACCTAGAGGACTGAGCTTCTCCATTGTTTCTTTGTAAAAATGAAATTGATTAGATTCCTGAGTATTCCTTTTAGTCTGTTGTATAGTCTTTATTATTGTTAAACAATGGTATTTTAATGAATATATGGTTTTTACCTTGAAAATAATAAGCATAAATGAAGCAGCCTAATAGTAGCTTTCTTGCTACATTTTTTGAAGTACAATTCTACATCAACTTGTATTTTAATTTTGTTGTTGTTACTTAAATATGAAATAGATAAGATAGAGAAAAAGAAACTAACTTAGACCAGGTAATAGATTCATGGAACAATTGTTTTTCCCAAAGTGAGAAAAGAGTATTATAAAAATATTTCCATATGTATATATTTACTGTGTATATATACAATATCTGACAATTTTCTCTAGAAAGAAAGTGTGCTCTTGAATGGTATCTTGGTATTTCAGATAAACTATCAAGATAAAATTTTAAAAATCCTGTTGAAATTTTGGCAAAGAATGAAGCTTGCCTTTCCACCTATGCATTTGCTGTTAGATTTTAGGCCTAAATATGCTTTTCCAGAGTAAGTTTAAGCCAGTTAATCTGTTCCTAGTGTTTGCATGATGGGGCTCTTCATAGACTGTGTTCATAGTGAGAAGTGGGATGCTAGCGTCCGCTCTGATCCCATATGAATAGAAGGGGTGGCGGAGAGCTAGGCAAACCAGGGAAATAAACCAGGACTTCCTCTCAACAAAGACCTCAGAGAACGGAAAGGTTCTATGAAACGGGTGGATCTTAGGTTTGTTGGTTTGGTTTTTTGAGGGAGTGTCAATTATGCTACACCAGTATAAAATGTATTTTTTCATGATATTAATTTTTATTATGAAATACATCCTCCACAGAGAAGAGAGTACATATAACATATATTTAGAGTTTGAAGGAAAATATTGAAATGAACGCATATGTGCCCATCAGCCTATTCACCAACTAGAACAATATCGCACTTCGCGTCCTGCGATCCCTTCTCACATCATGTGCTCCTTATCTCACGTAGCATCGACTTTAAGGCAATCACTTTTGATATCTCAAAAGATTTGGCAAGAACACAAGGAAGCACAGATGGGGTAAAAGACGGATGCCATGTGGAGTTCTCCAAAGAATCCCAAGGCTTCTGGAGAAGCTGAGAGAAGGATTTTCCCTCCGAGTGGATGGAGAGAACCTTCTGGAGCCAATGCCCTGAATCTGAACACCCAACTTTATAACCTGTGGGACAATAAAGTTGTGTTTATTCAAATCACCTAAGTGTGGTATTTATGCTATAGCAGCACTGACAAGCTAAGCCCTACAGTTTTGCTTTATACCCACATATCGATGCAGAATACTGAGAAAAAGCGCCTGATGGTTAAGCAAGGCCATTCCAGAGAACTGAAAATGAAGAGCTACCTACTACCTGAAGCAAGGCCGTTTCATTCTGAATGAGTGAAATAAATGGGTCCTCCTTGATACGGTTCTACAATGCCTTCAGAATATATTATTTACTTCCACTTATTTGGAACCTGAGCCAAATGAGACACTTGACAAAGATTATTGTGTTTTAGATTCTGTTTTCACAAGTACTAAGTAGTGTTTTATATTATAAGGCATCAGAAAAAAATGAAAGCTTGATATGAAAAAATAGGTTTTATATTAAAAGGATTCAGAAAAATGAATAATAAATCTTAAGGCCAGTAAAGAAAATAAAAGAATGAGAAAAAGGTTCAAATTAAATAATTTAAATAAATTGCAAGAATTGATTTTCTGATGTCCACAAAAAGTAATTCAAAAATAAATTTTCTCTTTCTTATATATTTTTAAAATTGAAAAATACCTGGTTTGGTAGAGCCATAGCTTGGGATGGACCCTGTTGTTGGCTTTATAGGAGTATACCAATATTCATGGCAGAAATCAATCATTACATTTCTATCATATAACAGTATAACCATGCTTGGAGATAATTAGATATATTATTGGCATGAGACCAGGCACATCACATTTGAAATTACAAGTTAACCTTCCAATATATAACAATATAATTTTAAATGAAACTAATTAATCTCATATTAAATGAGAGAGAATTGATCATTACAATAAAAAGCCCACTGCCCTCCCCCAAAAAACTTCCCTGTCATTGAATAAATTTGACTCATTATGGCACTATAAATATGATTTCTTTCTGTAAAATATTTGGAAATACTAAGACAATATTATGCAACCAAGTCAGTAAAAGTTAAATTTCCCTAAAATACAATTTGACAGTATTTTTTCATAGCAAACATTATGTTAAAGTTGGTCTATAAGTATATAAATCATATAATATTAGCCTTGTTTATAAAATTATAACAAAACTAGTTGCCTGGCATGATTTACTCAGAAACTTTACATTTCTAGATGGTAAGAGTATTGTCTAGTATTATCTCACAAATATCTCATACATTTTTAAAAACCGAGTATTATTCAAATTGCTACTGTGTAAATAATTTCTAAGGTAATAGCTTTAAATTGCTTGATTTGAAAATGTAGCTCCAGGATTATTTTTTCCCCCACTAAACATTGAATGCATTTACAGTAGAGGCCATTGAATCTTCTGTTCATCTCTACACCTAGCATGATATTTGGCAGCTTGCGGGTGCACATGTAAAGTTTATGTAATGATGGATGGTGTGATAAATGAGTTCTGGAAGATTCTCTATACTAGGAAGTATAAGAGAATAATGCTCTTCAGTTCAATCCATTCAGGAAAACATCAATTCATATTTCCATACAAGGTTATATTCATTACCATCCAAAGATTGTAGCAAAAAACCAATGCTATTATTGAGAAAAGTCATATTAACTACTATAATTTCAATCTTTAGTCCCATCAGAAGCAACAAAATACATAATTATTCTGTTTATGTAATCTTAATGTTGCAAAATAAATTATAAAATATGACAATATATTTTAGTGCACAATGAGACCCTTGCTTAAATGATGGATCTTTAGTATCTTAAGATTATGAACTAGGACAAGTGCAGTGTTAAAAATAGTGTAAACCAAATCAAACTAAGTTACATATAGTAAATAAAGGCATAATGTTAAAAATATATTGTACATATGAAGTCTGATTCAAAGAGAATGGTAAATAAAATATTATCTGATAGAGGAAGAACAACTGTGGATAGCCAAGAGACCAGTCAAGATATGAAACATTTTTTAACACTTTATTAGGGGCTCATACAACTCTTATCACAATCCATACATAAACATACATCAATTGTATAAAGCACATCTGTACATTCTTTGCCCTAATCATTTTCAAAGCATTTGCATCAGCTCCTCTTTTTTCCCCCTCCCTCCCTGCTCCCCCCTCCCACATGAGCCCTTGATAATTTATAAATTATTATTTTGTCATATCTTGCCCTATCCAGAGTATCCCTTCACCCCCTTTTCTGTTGTCCGTCCCCCAGGGAGGAGGTCACATGTAGATCCTTATAATCGGTTCCCCCTTTCCAACCCACTCACCCTCTACTCTCCCAATATCACCCTTCACACTCCTGGTCCTGAAGGTATCATCCACCCTTGATTCCCTGTGCCTCCAGCTCCTATATGCACCAGTGTACAACCTCTGCTCTATCCAGACTTGCAAGGTAGAATTCGGATCATGGTAGTGGGGGCGAGGGGGAGGGAGCATTTAGGAACTGGAGGAAAGCTGTATTCTTCATTGGTGCTATGTCGCACCCTGACTGACTCATCTCTTCCTCTAGACCCCTCTGTGAGGGGATCTCCAGTGGCCGACAAATGGGCTTTGGGTCTCCACTCTGCACTTCCCCCTTCATTCACTATGGTATATTTTTTCCTTTTTTTTTTTTGCATGATGCCTTATACCTGATCCCTTTGACCCCTCATGATCGCACAGGCTGGTGTGCTGCTTCCATGTGGTCTTTGTTGCTTCTGAGCTAGAAGGTCGCTTGTTCACCTTCAAGCCTTTAAGACCCCAGACGCTATCTCTTTTGATAGCCGGGCACCGTCAGCTTTCTTCGCCACCTTTGCTTATGCACCCGTTTGTCCTCGGCGATCGTATCATGGAGGTGTGCAGCCAATGATATGATTTTTTGTTCTTTGATGCCTGATAGCTGATCCCTTCAGGACCACGTGATCACACAGGCTGGTGTGTTCATCCATGTGGGCTTTGTAGCTTCTGAGCTAGATGGCCGCTTGTTTATCTTCAAGCCTTTAAGACCCAGACGCTATCTCTTTTGATGACCGGTGAAGGTCCACTTCACTGCTTTTGTATACTGTAAATGTTAATACTTGATGAATGCAAGTTTTCATTGTTGCTATTCCCACATTTAATTATAATTGGGAACAAATGACATTCTATAGACAACTGCCAGGACCTTCGACTGCATAGGTCCATTTCTGTTCGGGGTTCAGCTTTTCTAGCAAGGGCTGTATCTAGCCTTCATTAGAGAAGTGTGAATGTGTGTGTGTGTGTGTGTTCAATTCTTTACTAATGTGTGATCCATTTACATGGTTTTATATAGTGAAAGTGCATTTTCAGTGCTAACTGCTAGTTAATTTCAGTTTAGGAATAAAATTTCACTTTGAAAGAAAAAAAATGAAACATTTTTAAATTCAATGTTTCCCCATTATTTTGCATATATATAGGCAAATATATTTCTGATATCTGTGATAATTAAAATTTAACCCAATTTGTCTATTTCCTGCTAATTTAGAAACACAGAACCCACAATGTTAATATAATTGGATTTTATTTTCATTTATATAAATAAAAGAACTTTCAGAAATGTAATTTTGTGGATGGGTGTGCAAAAACTCAATGCTATTTTGTACATTTCAATTGAAAAGAACAATTAATCAAAGCACCAGTTAAACACTGATGAATAATTGCTATTTCTTCTATTCAACAATTGGAATTAAATGTTTAACCGTTTGTTCTTGGAATGTTTCGGGATCTTACAGAGCACGTGCAGAGCTTTAAATTGATCCAGTGGTCTGTCTCCATGGAAGGCCACACTGAAAGGAGAGCGGGCCGATAAGTGAGGACATTGTAGCCGAGAGTTGGCGGGCTGTCAAGTGGGTGCCAACTTTCCCGCTGGCTACCTCTCCCATAAACATGCCCAAAGAACTTGAGAAAAGTCTCATCATTCTTTCTTCTAAGGTACATTCTGACTGTACTTCCAAGACAGATTTGGTTGTTCTTTTGACACTTCTTGGGATTTTCAATATCCTTTGCCAGCACCGTAATGCAAATGCCTCCATTCCTCCTTGTCTTCCTTATTCAGTGCCTAACTTTCACATGCATATGAGGCATTTGAAAATACCATGGCTTGAGTCACGTGCACCTTAGTCCTCAAAGTACCTTCCTTGATTGTCAATGTTCTAGAGGTCATGTGCATCAGATTTATCCAATTCAAGGCTTCCTTTGATTTCTTGACTCTGGCTCTGTGAGCATGCATTTAGAAGACAAGCAAGACAAAATCCTTGACAGCTCCAATCTTTTTTTTCTTTTCATTGATCATCATGTTACCTATTGGTTCAGGTGTTAGGTTTTTTTGTTTCTTTTTATTAAGTTTCGATCCTTGATCTCAGCAAATGCTTCAAGTACTCCTCCCTTTCAGCAAGCGAAGTGGCATCAAATGCATACTGCAGGCTGTTACACAATGGATGAGGCATCCGTGGATAGAGTCATGCGGAAGGAAGTCGTGGGATCTCTTTCTATCAAATGAATTTAACGCCCTAGTAAATACACTGCAGGGTGAACGCATTGGAAGCATTCTGAGGAGGAGCCATTTGTAGTTCTAGTTAATAGGAAGGAGATCATTTTCAGATGTTCTCTTTTTGTGCAACTAGCTAAAGCATTTCATTAACCCTCATATCAATCATGTGGGGAGTTGATTTTGCATGTGTTCGATGATAGCAGGCCTTGGAGTCAGAAGGCCTGAGCTTTTATCCTCGTATGACTATTTGTTAAATGTGTGATATCTCTTTGTTCAGTTTCCTTATCTTAAAACAAGAATAGCAATCGCGCCTACCTCCAAGGACTGCTGTGAGGGTTAACTGGGATAAATAATGCATGGGAAGTGATTAGCTCAGTGCCCAGGAAAAGATAAGTCCTCAATGAATGTCAATTGTTGTAGTTTCTATTGTGGTTGCTACAAGACATAATTAAAATAAATAAAAGGAATTCTTTGCTTGGAAGAATTTCTCTTAATGCCTAATTAATGAAAAATTAATTCTTTGATTTAAAAAGCATTGCTAAGGGTGTACTGTGTGTTTAGCAAGGTGTTAATGGAGAGCCATTATAATGCGGGATATCGTATTCCCCTACATAGTCTAGGGGGAGAAGCAGGCATGTAAAATATTATTATGCTACCATGAGAAACTCTGTAACAGTAATATGAAGAACATTCCATATATAGCCACAGAGGAGACTTATTTAGATCAACACAGAAAACTGGGGCCTTGATTTGCAAGACAAAATTTTTATTTTGATTTAGGTCCGACAGGGAGATCGTGAGGTTTCAAAGTTTGTGAATTGAAGAAAATAACCTAGGGAGAGGATATTCTTCATCTAAAATTTGCTCTTAATAAAAGCAAAAATGACCTAAACTAATCTTGTAATGTAGGCAATGTTTAAAATGTGGTGGGGTAGAGAGTTTGAGCAAGGGAGTTAGAAAAAGTCATTTCAAGTCCTCTCAGGAAGGATGTTGTAGTGAAAATTAGTGTGTTGCCTCATTTATTGTTGCCAACATAAATAACATTGGCTGCACCTAATAACAATATGTAACTAGTGGTCACCTGCCTAGTTTAATAACTAGTGGTAACCTGCCTAGTTTACAGGAGGGTAGGGCTGGTCTTCTACATGAACAGAGAAGTGGACATTCAATATACCAGGATAATTTAAAAGTACTCTTACTAGCGTTCCAGTTCATATAACCAAGGGCTTATTTCAAACATATGTTTAAGCATGTCTCTGTGATGGAAGTGGAAAGCTACAGACAAATTCCCTCAGTCATATTACTGTCTTGGCCTGTGAGGGCACAAATTCGCACAGTGCCTTCCAAGGAATCTGCTGGGCCAGTACATCTCAACTCATAGAGGTTACTTCAGAAGGCTATGGGAACTATGATTTTGAAATTTTAAAGGGGTAATCTTGAAGGATTTTCCTCAAAGGACACACACAACTGACAGAGGAAGAAGTTTTAAGAAAATTGAAAACTGCATTGGTAAGAGGAAAATACCCAGGCCTCAAGTAGAAATAAAATGTTTTGAAAATGATGACAATATATGTACAAAACTGCTTCATACAAATGGAGGTATGTAGGGATTGTGATAAAAGCCCCAATAAAATGATTTTAGAAAAGAAGAGGAAGAAGAAGGAACAGCAGAAACATCGCGCTCATCATTTGTCCCTGCGCCAGGGCAATGACCCTGCACATGTAGAAAGAGCGGTATTTGGGGGATTATTTTCAATTCTATCCTCCCTCCGGTCCTTGTCTTGCCCCTGCAGACTTCTCTTGGTCCCCAAATCTCAAGGAACCTTGAAAAGGAGCACGATTTGAGGCTTTCAAGGAAGCCAAAACCACAGCGTTGACAGAAGGTAAAACTCAAGAGCTCCAAATTCTTTGGGAGAAGACTTAGAAGGATGGAAATACCACCTTCTGGAATTTCTAGACCTAGATGGAGGCTAAGTCATACGAATAACTTTATATTTTTATACATTTGTCTCATAAAGCTTTTCACAATTTTGCAGCAATCATTTTGACCAGCCCTTGTAAAATGGGGAGAAAGGCATGTAACTTTTGACAGCCTCCTGAGCTCCTCAACCTGGTCTATCTCTACTTAATAAAGATTGACAAATTTAATAACCACTTAAGAAGGACAAAATACATATTGCTAAAGCTTGAAGATTCATAAAATGTAAAAAAAACTAATTTATACCAAGATAGCTAAGCAATTACTCATCGCAGTTGTAGAAACACTTACCTATAGCAAAGCTGTTGTGTTTGATGTATGTTGTTATGTTTTCAATATGTTCCATTAAGTAAAACACCTCAAATACATATAAGATTCTTCTCAACATCGATAAATTGTAAACTTACACTCTATATGAACTAAATGGCCAGAGATCATTTCATGGGGGTTACAGGATTTGTCTCATGTGAATCTAGTGGGGCACTAGTCACAATTGATTTGACCAAAGAATATGGACAGTTAATCCTAAAACAAATTTGAGTAAGGCCCTTAAATCAACAGTTCTAACAAATTCTGTTATGATGCAGGCATGACTGATCCTGAAACCACACTTTATGAAGCAAGAAGTTAAAGAATAGAACATCCAGACATTTGAGTAGGCATTTCTTCCAAAAACTGTAAGGTTTGATCAGCTCGGAAAGGGACACTCTCACTTAAGGGTCTACCTGGGGATGCCCTTGATGGACATCACCATAGAGTCATGGGTCATGATCTGACTGCTTCAGGGGAGCCCCTGGACCAATATGGTAATATAATACAGGTGTCCTACTCATGTCCCTGATCACACTTGGGAATTTCCACTAGTAATTCTGTCTTAAGGCTTTGTATTTCAACAAAGCCATGGGCACCATGAGAGCCCTGGGTCAATGGTCACCCTCGTCTGATGCTCTGTCTGTGGTTATTGTATCCTTGTCCTAGTTAACACTCAATAATCGGTCTCTTAAATGAAAACTGAAAATATAGCAACACCTCTTGATATTGATTAGTCCAAGGAAAGGCCTTCAAAAAGGAGCTTCAATTAAGACAAAGCATTTTTTAATGAATGGACATTGAAAGAGAAGGAGAAAAGCTTTCTCTGTAACCTTTTGAAGACTGACTTTTTGTTGAAATCATGTACTTTCTGTACTGTAAAACATTTTAAATGGAATGAGGGAAAGGGTTTTTTTTTGTTTTTTAAGAAAAGTGGAATCTGATACAATTGGTGTGTCTCCAGGGGTCTCTGAATCCACAATCACTGCTCCTGGAGACAGCAGTTGAGAAATCAAAGGACACATTGCATTAGGTCAATCTCTTGTACAAGCCCTCATTCAGCCGTTGAAAAGCAATAATGTGGGCACACCTGAGCCAAGCCAGAGGTTTCCAATCGCTTCATGTGTATGTGGCAGTTGGACATTAAATAAGGAAGACCAAAGAAAATGTCAATGCATGTTAACTGTGTTTGTGTTTACAAAGAATACCATGGACTACGAAAATGTTTTTCCTCGAAGAAGTACAGCCAGAATGCTTCTTAAAGGCAAGGAAGCAACGACTAGGCCCATGTACTTTGGACATGTGACCAGAAACCAGCCAGAAGAGAAAGATCGCAAGCTTGGTGGAGCAGAGGGCCAGAGAAAAAGAGGAAGGTCCTCAACAAAATGTACTGCCGCAGTGGCCGCAGCAGGGGTTATGCATAGGAAGGGTTGTGAGGACGGAGCTGAACTAGGCGGTGTCTTCGTCTGTTGTACACGTGACTCCACAGCACCTACCAACCCCCAAACCTGAAGCCCGGCTGTGCAGAGCCTTACCTGTTGGGCTGCTGCCCTTGAAGTCAGCTGGGGCTCAGAGGGACAAAAAGGGATTTACAGTCTTGGAACCGCCAAGGGGCAGTTCTCTCACTGCCGTCGGTCCCCGACAGGACCGGGTAGAACATCTCCTGTGGGTTTCAGAGATGAAAGCCTCCTTTTTTCTCCCACAGAGCGGTTTGTAGTTTGGAACTGCCGACCTTACGGTTTAACAGTCCAACACGTAATCACTATGCCACCTGGGCTCCTGAACTGTAAGGGTATGGTCGCTATGACTTAGAATAGAGTCAATGGCAGTGTTTTTAATGTTTCGTTTTTGTTTTTCGTAAGGGGTCTTTGGTGTGGGGATCAGTGGGTTAAGCTCATTTCCTCGGTTTTATGCCATTTTAAAGGCACTCAGTAGATGGAAGCGCTCACCCAAAGCAGACTCCCTGACTAAACCCCGAGGTGGGTACTATACATATGTACCAGAGATCACAAAAGGGTTAATCATCTTAGGACCATTATTTCAAGCAACCAATTTTAGCTGGTTACCTGATAATCAAAACACGGCCACCTAATCATGACCCATAGCGACCCTGCCACATGAATTATTTTTAAAATAAAATGCAGAGCTTTGACTTTTGTGTTGAGAAATAAAGGTAATAGAGGGAGGGAAGGAAGGAAGGGAGGAAGGGAGGAAGGGAAGAAGGGAGGAAGGGAGGGAGGGAGGGAGGAAGGGAGAGAAGAAGGAAGGATAGCTCAAGGGTGAAAAGAGAGAGAGTCTGAGAGGGGTATACATGTATGTGGAAGCTATTTAAGTAAACAAGATTCCAAGTCTACCTTATGGAGAATGAGTTATTTAAATGAAATGTGTTCGAGATCTAAGTGTGTAATTCCTATAAGCCCTGTGGAAGGAGAAAATGTTTGTGAGCTTCTGCCTTAGAGTGGAAACCTGAGATTTTATGATGGTCTCATAATGCAGTAGTATATCTGTCAGGCACCAGTGAACCTATATCAATAAGAAAAATCTTATGACTACTTGCACTAACAAAAAAGTCATCTGTGGCACATATTTTTAAATCATATTTGTCTATCAATTTTACAAGAGTTTTCTCTTGCATTTCCCAAAACTTTTGCTATGGATGTTCAGTTAATTGACTAGTAAAAACTCTTACTAATTCAGATTTTCAAATACCCAGATGCCTGACAACATACAGTATTTATTTATTTTGGTAAGTGAATTAATATTTTAAGGGAAGAAAACATTTCTAAATATAATTTATCAATTAAATATGAAATGATACAAAATTGTAATTCTTGTCATGACACAAGATATTGCAATAAATATGTGAAAAGGTAGATAAACATTACAGTGACTAGAGTGACTTAAAATAAATTATGTAAAATAAATTATAATGTAGCTTCCAATAGATATTCTGGACTTGTTTGTAACGGGTTACGTGGGACTAGAATGATTAGTGTAAACATACTTTACTCTTCAAGTTCTAGAAATGTCATGTTCAAAGACTACACATGTATATTGACAGGGCTCTAGTGGGGCTATTGGGTAGACATTGAACTGTTAACTGCAAGGTCGGTGGTTCAAACCCACCAGCCACCATATAGGAGACAGAGGAAACTATTGCTACGATATAAAGATTTACAGCCTCCAAAACTCGTCACATGGTCACTATGAGTTGGAATTTAGTCAATGGCTTTGTTTGGACATACCTTTATATTGTGGAGTACAGCTCCTGGCTAAAAAACCTTTATGTGATTTTATAGATCTGTCCATGGACAATTATGAGCCCAGGTGGCAAAGTGGTTGTACACGTCACTGCTAACTGAACACCCATGGTTTGAGTCGACCAACCACTCTATGAGAAATAACATAACTATCCCTCTCATAAAGATGCCCAAGGATGTGGGGGCTTCCTGTGCTCTGTGGTGTCACCCTGAGTTGGAAGCCACTAGAGGGCACAGAGCAGTCATAGATGACACAATCTTTCCTGGCAGGCCCCAGAGGGAAAGATGCCCACCCCCAAACAAACTTGGTATACCTCCCAGGCCATGCAGTCTCTGAAGGCAGTCAACCCAGGACCTGGCCGCCCTCCAAATCCACCTCCCACGCCACTGCCATGCTATTTAGCATCTCTGACCTTAAAACCTTTCCTGCCAAAGCCTTCTTCTCAGGCTGGAGGACGTGAGGCCTTGAAGACATCACCCCCACTCATTAATTTTTGACTCCTGTAGCCTTCAACCTCATCTTCTCTCTGCACCCAAAGGAACCTAACCAAAACCACGGCTGTTGAATCAATCTGACTCAAGACATCTAATAGGACCGGGTTGGACTGTCCCCATGAGGTTCCCACGGCTTCTATGACAACTGAAGCAGACTTCACAGGAGCAGCAAACACATCTTTCTCCTGGAAAGGGGCTTTCAGTCAGCAGTCTAGTCCTTCACTACTGTGCAACCTGCTTTCCCCAGCTGCAGGATTCATGAAACTACTGATACTTTTGTTCAAGGTTCACTTGGTAGAGAGCTGGTCCCCCTGTTTATGCTAATCTCAGTGACCCTTAGGCAGATGCGGTTGTTGTAGAAAGAGGGAACAGGGTGGAGACAGCAGCATTCCCTGAGTCTGACATTTTGATTTTCTCATGGTAGTAAGTGATAAGGGTGGGCTCTTACTTTCATTTAGATTCATTGCCTTAACTGGCTGCTTCAGCACCTCTTATTTCTCCCAGCAAAGTATAGCAATCTTTGACGTACAAGAGGGTACCCACCCCCAAAGAAAATGTCTCTTTTTTTCAAAGCTACACATTTAATTTTTTTTATTTTACAAACATTCTTATTGCCTTCAATGTATTCTGCAATAAACGTAATCCATTTGTCAAATCTGTAATTCCATTCCTGGAAACATTTTTCAAACTCATCTGTTTGCATGATTGACAGCGTCTCCCTCATCTTTTTCTTCATCTCTTACATCAACAAATCAATGTTCTTTCATGTCCCTCTTCATTTGTGGAAACAAAAAGAAGCTGCACGGAGCAAGGCCAGGTGAGTCAGGTGCATGGTGCAAGACAGACATGTAGTTTTTTTGTTGCTGCCCTTTTGACAAAAACTGGCACAGTGAGGTCACTACATAAGCAGGTGCATTGTCATAGTGACAAAATCAGTCCCTGTTTGCCATAAATCAGGCCTTTATAGTAGCACATCTTTACATAATCTTTTCAGAGTCTCTAAGTAGAAAAGTTGATTAACAGTCTGGCGTTGTAGAATGAACTTCAAATGCACTATTCCCCTCACATCAAAAAAAAAAAAAAAAAGAGCACCGGGTTTTCTGGTGTGTGGTAGTTACATAATCTGGTGTCAATTTGTGATGTGAGAGGATTAAGAGTTAAAGGGTGGAGTCTAGTCTGCCAATAGGGTGATAGACAATGAGGCCTCTGTGTGGGCATGGCCTTACCTTGAGGATTCTGGGAACTCCTGTATTTCCTCCATGGAGGCAGGAGACTCTGCTCATTCCCTGAGAGATGTTCTACTGGCAAGACACATGGTGCTACACCCTGGAAGCTGGAGAAGCCACATGGACCTACCCTGATACAACCAAACCTTTGGAGTAAGAGAAGCCATGTAGAGACCCCTGTGAACACTGAGATGCTTACAATGCCACTGGGTCCACAAGACTTCCACTGGCCTGTGATCTTCCTGCATTCAGAATCATTCCATGTGTTTCATGAGTCTGAAGAGGATTTTATAGATTGGTATCAGATATATGGGCTAATATTGAACTTAGGGTCTTAATCTGGACTGGGCTGGGATGTTTTCTCAGTATTCAACTGTTCTTGTATATAAAGCTCTTTCTTATACACATATGAGTGTCTATGAATTTGTTTCTATAGTCTACCTGGACTGACACAGTGGGTACCCCTTCGTATATGGTTTAGAACACAAGTTAAGAAAACAAAATTTTGCATATTCATTTCTCAGTCATTTAGGTAGTCTGTAAGTCTATACTAGTCTCTTCCCATACCCTTGTGATTTAACCTACATGCCACTTCTCCAAAAAATAAAAAAATGACTGGTGAGGTATAGGATCATATGTTGCTCTTCTTTCTTTTGTGGTAGGAAGCGATCATTGAATTTTCTTTATTCTCAAAGAGTGAAAACATAACTCAAGAAGTTATATTGTCTTAGTAAATGCTACCTTTTTGAACGGGCAAGTGTATTTCTCTAATGGTTGTGGGAAAATGTTGATTCCACATTGATACACTTTTCCTATTTTGCTTTTCATAGGCTTTTAAGTAGAATGAGTCTGGAAAAGGTCTATGGTCAACTAGTAACACAGATGCACTAAACTTCAACCTAGCTTAAGCATGTCATCTTACAATTTTGAAAACTGATCAATTTTGTTTGCATATATACTCAATATGGGATCATTACTTTCAGTTTACGTTTTGAATTTTCTCTTAGCAATGGGTATTTTTACCATTTTTTTCACCAGATATCCAGTATATTAATTGAAGCAGCCATTTCAACATCCACTAATATCTACTGGATGGCACAGCACATCCAGTGTTAAAACAAATAATCACGACATGTCTCATGTCATTTATATTATTTGCTTCCTATTTTAGTGACTTATTTGTGAGAAGTGACTTAGGTGGTAAAAAAATCATCTAATCTTGTTTTGAAGTTCTGTCTGACTATTTTGAAAGTAAAATAAATGTATAGGTGTTACATGCACACTCAAAATTGGTGGTACTTTTACAAATCACACAATGGGCACCTGTATTAAGTAAACACATCATAATTATTTAAAGCTCTGTACATTTGGCGTTTGCTACGTGAACACATGCCCTTAACACAGTGAGTGGTTCCTGTGAGTGGCACATGAGGACTTGTTGATAAAGCTTTGTCGGCACTTAAGCACCTAATAGAGGTTTGGGGCACAGTGACTATGAAGTGTTGTAATGAATCATGAGATTTTTAAAAGTAGCGTTGATGCCAGGTTTTATCTCTATAAAGTGATTTGCATTCTCATTTTCAGATAAGAGGACTTGAACCCTAGAGTGGCCATATGAACCATGAATGACTACTTCAAAGAATGAATAGAGTGTAAAGTAGATTTCCCAACACACCATTTATGCAGAGATGGTTCTGAAGTAAGGAGATTGGATGGTATAATGAACACTAAAGTGCTTCTGTGCTCCATGAACTTCTATATATAAAAAAATATCTAGTCATCTTGGGTCAAATTAAATGCTTTCTGGAGGGTATCTGCCACCAGTTGGTATCTGTTTAGAGGCAGGATCATTTCGGGTCCGATAGGTAGGTAACAGATGTGGAGGGAGTGAAAATGCTCTGAACACTACATGGAACACCCTGAGGAAAGGTGAGTGTTTCATTAATTTTTACACTAGCAATGCAACAGCATAATAAATCACTGATAATTATTTGTTGGAGATATCTCTGGATGAAATTTGACAATTCTGGAAGGAATTTGCCTATGGTGAAGCAAGCAACAGATTTCAAGCCTAGATAAGAATAGTTGATTTCCAAAATGGACATGAGGGAAGTATTCTAATGGCTCCTAAAATTTGAGAACAATTTATATCCCTGTGATTGGACTTCTTTGTACATTTTCATGGTGAGGGTTCATAAAGCAGGTTAAAATGAAAAAAATCAAACTCACTGCCATCGAGTAAATTCCACCTCACAGCTACCCCATAGAACAGGGTAGAAATTTCCTGGTGAGTTTCTGAGACTGTAACTCTTTACGAAGTAGAGTCCAGTTTGTCTCCTAAGCAGCGGTCTGGTGGTTTCCAGCTGCAGACTGTGCAATTCACACCCCAACGTGTAACCACTGTGCCACCAGGCCCCTATAACAAGCTAAAGGGAGAATTAAATCTGTTGATTAATTCACAACAGGTTCATAACTGATCAACATAGACTGGGTAGCAACAGGTAATTTTTCTTCCACTGTTTGCTAAATGTATATACCTTATGCATAACCAATTAGACACAGGTGAGCAACAGTATACTTGTTAGCTAGCCACAGCCAATTACAGATCGCCGACAAATTATTCTTTCTTGATGAGAATCAAATGATACTTACTATCATATCAGAGAGAATAATAATGTTTATCCATTAAATTCTTATCTTAATATACTTATCAAGAATATATTGAGTACTCATCTTTCAATTAAATCAAAGTATAATCTGATACTATTTTAAAGTTATTTAGATATAACATAAGTTTTTAAATTTTTACTTCCCAAAGGTAGAGGAACCAGGGTAGCACAGTGGGTGATCTGTTGGACTGATAACATCAAGGTCAGCAGTTCAAAGCCTTTAGCCACTCAGCGGAAGAAAGTGGGGCTTTCTACTCTTGAAAGGAGTGACAGTCTCCAAAACCCAAGTGAGCAGTTTTACTGTGGGGCAGTTATGTGTCAGAATTGACTCAATGTCAGTGAGTTTGGTTTGATTTGGTTCAAAAGGTGTGGGAGTGGGGAGGGTAGGTTTGGTCTTAGGTGACAAGTATACTGTTTGGTTTTTAATTTGATGATCTAGAAGTTTGCAATGGAGTTTTCCCAGGGTAGCCTATATTTCTAAAATCTTTGCTTTATAACAGCATTCATTTACACAAGATTTAGTTCTGTCAGAAAATTAATTTATAAGATAGAATTTTTTAGAGTCTGAGCATTTATTCCAATAAGAATTTAGTTTTACCAGCGTATACTAATAAGAATATGGTTTTTACCAGGGCTTTGGTCACTCAACACTTGACTCTAACCAAAAGAAAGGTTTGGGGCTGGAGTCCACCCAGCGGTGTCTTAGGAGACAGACAAACGATCTGCTTCCATAAAGATTCCGGGAACGAAAACTCTGCTCTGTCAGCTGTGCTGACTATGGTCTCAAATCCACACGAATGCACCTAACAATGACAAAAGAGCAAGGAAACAGACATGTGTCCTCTTATCACGCTCTGTAGATACGGACTTTTTTTAGTCAAAAATTCAAAGTTTGTGGCCACACTGCAGGGCAGGAGTCTCTCGGTGACAGTTTGTTCCCCAATAGTGTGTGCTCAGATCCTGTCTTTGGGTCGCCTTTTGGTAACTCAGACTTTGTCCTTTTTCACAATGCTGTTGCACACTCCGTAGATAAACACAGCTTTCATGCGCACTAGCAAATCAAAATAAAAGATGTTTGCCTTACTTTATTGCTATAACAACTATTGCTCTAATTGGGAACTCTCCTCATAATATCTCCAAAATATATCTGTACACATAAATGGATACACCAGGGTTAACTCACCCAATTTTGAGGATGATTCATTTTATAGCAATTTTCTCCTTTAACATACTTGGAAAATAAAAACCCATATTTTTCTTTATTAAGTTTGAAATTTAGTAAAGTAGGCCACTCTAAAATTGTGAAGATTCCATACTCTGACGAATGGATTCTAATCTGTTTTAAAATGAATCTTCACATCAAAAACATTTTCTAAGATACTATCAATAACCACATGGTACTTTTTACTTGAATAATGTGGAATGACCAAGGATGGCATGATACAAATGTTTTAATTGTGCCTACTTAAATATATTACTGTAAGTTTGGTTACACATCTTCTCTTATATCAATTTTATTTTTCAATGCTTGTGAATATCCAGGTTAACATTTAATTATATGCAGGTTACGTTATAGCTTCTAATGCTACATGAAGAATTTCTAAAATCAGAAACAAGTTATATCCAAGGATATGAATTCCACCATTGCTGAGAAACCCTGCTATAATGTGTGCTCAAAAAACTTCTTATATTTAATTGTGGAATCTCTCTGAGCTCTTAAAGATTTGCATATTTATTGGTGTGCCAATGTGTCATTAGAATAATTTGTATAAACAACATATATGATCAATCCGTTAGTTCTAGCCTTACCAAATAAGAGGTAGGATTATAAAATATGCTTGTGTCTCCTGTGTTATTCAAGGATTGTAAACAATCAAATCCAACTCTGAAGGAGACCTTAGTATCCGAGTGTGAATTAATGAACACCTGGTTTGCAGTAGGCTATGGATAACAGTGTCAGCCTAAGATCCATTTGTAGAGTCCCTACATTTCATAAGCCTCCAGTGAATTCCCTTTCACCATAGTCAAAGAATCTGAATAACCTTGCTGTCAGAGAGCAGGGTGAAGTTGATTATGGTAGATAGTGTTGAGCCAAAATGTAAATATCTTATTTGATCTACCGTATATACTCATGTATAAGCCATGAGTATAAACTGGGGTTTGGCTTATACACAGGTCAGTGGTGCCCCAGTGAGGTGTAACATCTTGCTGCCCGCCCCCCCACCACCGCAACCAAGGTAACGGGACGAGTGTCTGTTCTCTTGCGGGTGATTGCAGTTTCTCTGTTGTTCATTCAAAGCCCCGCTGACACTGCAAGGCTTTGAATGTTTGTTTACTCACATCTAACCAATCAAAGCCGTCCTGTGACGTGAACGGCTCCAATTCTTAGAAGCACCCGTAGTGATTCAGTTACACCGGCAGATGAACTGGTAAGGATGTGTCTGTGTCTGCGCTCCGTCTCTCCCTTCTGGTCTCTGTGTTAATTCACATCCTGCATCCCCTGCCCTCACGGAGCACCCCCCCTTCCCCCCGCCTCCCAGCTTACACGTCACGGGGGGGTGGGGGGGTTGAGGGGGGATGGCATTACCATGAAATTTCTTTTTCAAAGTCTTGGTTTTTTTATTCTATTAGAAATGGACACTCTTGAAAGAAAACAAAAATGCCGGTCATGAGGCTGGTTTCAAAATCAAAGTTGTGTCAAGAGAAGAAGAGAGCAATAACAGTATTGCAAGTAGGGAATTCTGTGTTGACGAAAAGCATGTGAGGGAGTGGCAGAAAATGATGGCTGATTTGGAACAGATTCCAAAAGCTAAAAAAGCTCATCATGGTTAACGTCTTTTTATGGGGCTGTGGAGAGTGAATTGCATAAATGGGTCATGGAGTGTCATCAAAATGGTCACTGCGTAACACACATGGGAATCTGCATACATGCTCTACAAATGGCTAAGGATGACAAATATAAAGCATCAGGCATTGAAAAATTTGCTGCATCAGCAGGATGGTGTACCCGCTTCATGAATAGGTTCGGCCTACAATGTTTGAGACAAAGAACAAAGATTTCCCAGAAATTGCTAGAAGACCGTGAAGAAAAAAATATGTCATTTATTATAAAACAAGGAAGGATATATAATTATGACCTGGCAGATATTTGGAATATGGATGAAACTGCCATGACTTTTGATCTTCCAAGCAACAAAACTGTGGCAAGTTTAGGAGAAAAAGCCATTTTTCTCAAAATCACAGGAAATGAAAAAAAAACAAAAACACTTTACAGTTGTTCTATCATGTTTGGCTAATGGAACTAAGCTGCGCCCTGTCATTATTTTAAAAGAAAGATCTTGCCTAAAAAGATCAATTTCCCACCAAGAATTACTGTGTATGCACATGTTAAAGGCTGGATGGATGAGGACAGAACACAAAAATGGCTGGAAGAAATTTGGAACCGTCGACAAGGAGCGGCCTTAAAGAAAAAGCCACCATTACTTGTTTGGGATATGTTCGGAGCACCCCTATCAGATGACATAAAAAAATGGAAAAATTAGTAAAGTTACTTTAGCTGTTATTCCAGATGGGCTTACATCTGTACTGCCGCCTCTGGATGTATCTTTGAATAAGCCTTTTAAAGACCATGTGCAAAGGATGTGGCATGAATGGATGTCATCTGGTCAAGCCCGACTAACAAAAGGAGGAAATCTCATAAAGCCTGACATAGAGTTAATAGCAAAGTGGGTTTGAGATGCATGGGAAGACATTCCAGAAGACATGGTGTGACGTGCCTTCCAGAAATGTGGTATTAGTAATGCTATGGATGACAGTGAAGACTGCGCTTTGTATGAAAATGACAGCAGTGATGATGATGACAGTGATCTCAGTGAGGACAGCGTCTATGATGACCTCACACCAGCTAAAGCTCTGCATTGGGATACAGATGATGATGAGGAATCCAGTTTTGAAGGATTTTAACTCTTTACATTTTAGCTTGGTTGCTGATTGAGCTCAGGGAATAGTATTCTCCAGCTGTCATTGTTGATACCTTATTGTCTTGTTGAACCTATTTTCCATTTACCCTGCTGGTTACTAATGTTAAATGACTTGTCCTTTTATTTATGTTTTTATTTAAAATAAATATTTAAATGCATTACCCCACTGATGTCTCAATTTTTAGTAATTTTATTTTCATTTGGTTTGATTATTGAAACTCACCAATAGCTTCTGCGTTTTCCACCCTAGGCTTATACTCGAGTCAATCAGTGTTTCTGGTTTCCCAAGTAATAATTAGGTACTTCAGCTTATACTTGGATCGGCTTATATTCGAGTATATATGGCATTTAAAAATTGGCTCAGTGAAAAATAATATTTTTTAAAATATGGATTAAGCCTCAGGTGAATTCCCTCAGCCCATAGATCTGCTATTTGAATAGCCTTGTTGTCATACAGAGGGCATCGCTGCAGCTAGAATGAGGTTAGAATTTAACACCTTGTCACTTGATCTCCCCTTTGACTTACTTTAAAGTTGCTCTAGTTTTTAATATTGTCTTCTTTTCAACTGAGGTTTTCCTATGTTTTACTTTGTTATTGTTGTTAGGTGTGGGGAGGGAGTTGTTTTTTGTATATTTTTCTGTAGATGAGATCCAGGATAGATAAATCTGTAGAGACAGTAACTGGATTAATGATTTCTTGGGAGTATAGCAGGGGATTCTGAAGGGAGATGGGCACCTGATAACAATAAGGGTGAGAAAGAAGAAAAAAATTATAAAAATGACTGTGATAATCATACAGCTCTTCTCGATGGGATGGACTATTGAATTGCATGGTATATGGATCATGCGCCAATAAAAACTGTTAAAAACATAAAAAACAAAATAAGTATACTTTCCTCTGAGATATATTCTGGGGTTGCTTGTTTATTCTTATATGAAATTCATACACCCACATGCTCTCAAGAAACATTGAGACCCTTAAAAATGGGATTATTTTATGGCTTTAGGAAATTGACTATTAGTCATTAATCTGAAGAATATTAATAAGTATGTTACAAAGAATAATATTAATCTTAGAGTTGAGTTAAGCAGCACAAAAATTTTAAAAATCATTTAATATGATACTCACATTTATATGATGAAATATTGCATATGGATGCTATTTGGGACAAGATATTAAATAAAATTAAAATTTATATTGTTTCTTAATTCATGAAAAAATTTTAAACTGTGCTTTTGTGTGTATATATTTATATATCTCATGTATGTGCACATACCCACTCAAATTTGTACTTTTTGAGTGCTAAACATTTGGGAAAATATAGGTCAATATATAAAACAGCTGCCATCCATAGTGAGACTATAAGACTGTCATTCCGTATATGGCACATGTGTTGCTGCCAAGATCCAAAATATTTAGAGAATTCACATTCAGGAAGACGAATTATCTTTATATTGTTTTCCTGTCCCCATCTGCTCCACTTTCTCTATAGAGTAAAGCAAAAACAGATGTATAAGCCGGAACCCACTCCAGAAACATTAAATATTTAACAAAAATTGCATGCCAAGTAATTTATATAGAAATTTGCAGTTTACAAGGATTAACCACTATTTCACAGTTACATTTATTTTGCTATGTTTGACTAGGTTTTTAAATATAACCATATGGATTAATTGACTTTGTATTGAACTTTGTCCTTAAAGAACTCATTGAACCACTTCAAGTTTCCCTGGATAGCATTGGTTCCTCCTCCCATATAAACCAACACAAGATGTGTTTTCAGGATCATAAGATGCCTTTATCAGAAAAATATGCTAAAATATAAAACTATACTAAATTATAACCAGAACATTATTTATTCTACTTACATATGACTTCTTAAAAAGTTTTGTAGATATGTATATTCATAAATGATTATCTAGTATACACATACATATACACTCATACCTTACTCTAATTTACTTAAAATCTATAAATTAAAAATTATAAAATCTATAAAAAGACAATGAATTTCCAAAAGAACCAAATGTCACATGTTTAAGAGTACATATTGTCACAAAAAAACCTTGAATTTTTAGCACTTAGTATCTTGATAAGTAAAGAAAGAGCAATACAGATTCTGGATACATAGTAATGTTCTTCAAGTAACAATAGTTATCAAAATACAATTTTAATGAGATAAATCTTAACAGTGCAAATAAAAAAATACAAAGGATAGTAAATATTTTGGCTACCTTAGTAACATTTTAAATTACCAGTAAACAAACACACATTTGATGTAGCTACAGTTACAGTCTTATCATTGAACTTGAAAATTGTTCATTGTTTCATATCTATAATTTAATTGGATTCAATCCTTAAAATTAAATGTAGTACAAAATACTGTAGAAATGTCAATATTCAAACACATAAACAACTTCTTGTATTATTAATTCCACATTATCCTTAACTCCTTTTTGAAAACAGCATTTATGTATATCCTTAATGAAACGCAACTTATTTTACGTATAAATGGAACCATATTAAACATATTGATTTTTTCCAACAGCTGAGAATATATATTTTAAGATTACTTCATACTGCTATGTTTTTATAAAATTTATTCTTTTATCATCTCAGCAATATCTTTTATATGGTTGGACTCAAATACAAATATGTTGTTTTCTATAGCTTAATCTTTTTAAAATTCTGCAAGAAATCATCTTCTAAATATGTCTTACCATGTTTGTGTGAGATACCTATAAATTCCATTCCCATAAGCTGAATTTTAAGATTTATTAAAATTCATTTGAAACATTTTCTGATCTTATTTCAGATTCTTTTTTCAGCATTGTTGTTTTGAGTATGTATGGGAAATATATTAATATTGATGCAAAACTAAGTCAAAAGTCCCCACTCATCTGTCAGTTTGGTGTCATACAGTGATGGGTGCCTTGTTGTGAGACTGGAAGCTATGCTGTCAGTGTTGCAAACACCGGAAAGGCCAACCATAGTAAACAGGTTTCAGCTGAGCTTCTGGAGTAACAACAGATTAGGAAGAAAGAACAGTTAGTATTTGCAGAGGAATATCCTACATAAAATCTTAAAAATAGCAGCAAAATAGTAACTGCTATAATATTGAACATTGAGTCCCTAAGTTTGGAAGTTATTTAAAAGACAACTGTGAAAAGGTTGCCTTCTCAAAGTTATTCATCTTCCTGTAGTCCAGCTTCTTGTTGTTTGTTGTCTTGTTGTGATTGTAAAGTTGCGTCATAATCGAAGCGACCCTATGCACAAAACAAAGCAGCATCACCTTGACCAGCGCCATCCTCACAACGGTTAATAAGTTTGAGTCTGTTGTTGCAGCCACTTGTGGATCCATCTCACTGAGGGTCCCCTCTGTCTCTCTCCCTCCACTTTCCCAACTAGGATCTCCTTCTCCCCTGATAATTTGTCCAAAGTACAGGAGATGGAGTCTTGTCATCCTTGCTGCCAAGCAGCCATCTGGCTGTAGCTCTTCTATGGCCTCTTTGTTTCTTCTTCTGGCGGTTCATGATAGCTTCAATATTCGTCACCAGCACTATAAATCAAATGTGTTGATTTCTCTCCAATCTCCTGTTTTCATTGTTCATCTTTCACATGCATATAAGTTGATTGAAAATACCATGGCTTGAATCGGAAACAACCTCATCCTTGAAGTAATACCCTTGCTCTTCAAGATGTTAAAAATCTCTTGGGCAGCAGATTTGCCTAATACAATACTTATTTTGACTTCTTCAGGGAAGTTTCTGTTATCACTGATTATGCATATAAGCAAGATGGAATCCTAGAAAACTTCAATCTCTCTGTTTATCATGACGTTATCTATTGTTCCTGTTGTGAGCATTATTATTTCTTTTGCATTGAATTGCCACCCTCACTGAAGTTTTTGATCTTTGTCAGCCAATACTGCAAGTCCTCCTTGATTTCAGCAAGCAAGGCTTTGTCATCTGTGTTTTGCAGATTGTTAAAAAGTCATCCTCCAAACCTGGCTTCGTGTTCTTCAAACAGTCCAGCTTCTTGTACTATCTGCTCAGCATACAAATGAAATAGGGCAAGGCGAGCCCGGTGGCACAGTTGTTACACGTTCACTTGCTAACTGCAAGGTCAGCAGTGTGAATCCATCAGCAGCTCTTCGAGAGAAAGATGAGGCTGTCTGCTCCTATAAAACTTTACAGCCTTGGAACCCTCGGGGCAATTCGACCCTCTCCTATAAACTGCTGTGAGTTGGCATTGTATTGATGGTACTGAGCGATAGAAAAGATGCAACCTTGACACTCATTTTTGTTTCCAACCACTCAGTACACTATTGTTATGTTCACCTGACTGCCTTTTGGTCCATGAAGCTTCCCCTTGAGCTCAGTGAAGTGTTGTGGAATTCCGAATATTCCAGAATTCCACTTGCTCTTCTTAATCTATCTCAAATTACTGATAGCTCCTTGTTGATAGACCCCTGCAACTATTGTTGAATGATCTTCTATAAAACTGTACCCGCATGTAATATTGACATTGTTTGATAATTTCAACATTCTGTTGGGTCACAGATCTTTGGAATGTGTACAGATATGGGTTTCTTCTAATGAGTTGGCTAGGAACTGTCATCTAGATTTCATAGCAAGGTGAGTGAGTGCTTCCAGTGCGTTATCAACTCAGTAAAATATTTTCATTGATATTTTATCAATTCTTGGAGACTGGGTTTTCACTAATGCCCTTAGGGCACCTTGGACTTCTTCCTTCAGTACCCTTGGTTCCTAATAAAATGTTGGAATGTCAACCAATTCATTTTGGTATAGTGATTCTGTACAAATTTATATGTGTTCAATTTCATTTTTGATTATTTCTAATTTTCCTAGATTCATATTTTGTATAGTCAATATTCCAATTATGAATAGATGTAGCGTGAGCCTTAGTGACCTGGAACAGAGCAAAGACTTTGAAGTCTTTCACTTGCTAATGAAGCATGACTAAAAATAGAAGAAACAGAAACACAAATATTAAAAATCTGAACACGAATAGTTGGGGATTTGAATTCAGGAAAACTGGGAGTAATCAGAGACTAAATGGCACTCCTAAAGGTTAATAGACTAGGTCGTAAAGTGAGAAACAAAGAGTAAGAACAGTAATGTAATCTAGTACCCTCCCACCTACCTCCCAAAACTGATTTTTCCAAAGCTATGTATTTAAAGTTTTTAACAAAACAGTCTTCAAAGCACTTTCCATTATATCATATTTAGTACATTTATATTTAGTACATTTGTCCATTATATTTAGTATATTTGTCAAGCCTGCAATTCCATCCTTGGAAACATTTTTCAAACGCATCTGTTTAGATGGCTGACTGCACCTGTCTTGTTTCTTTCTTCACCTCTTCAATATCATCAAATCGCTATTCTTTCATGCCCCTTTTCATTCATGGAAACAAAAGGAAGTTGCATGGAGCAAGATCATGTGAGTAGTATGTTAGGTCAAAGAGGAATGTTGGAATTGTTTGCCAAAAATTGATGCACTGAGATGGCTGTGGGAGCAGATGCACTGTAGTGGTCACAGAACCAGTCCCTCATCTGCCACAAATTGGCCTTTTTTGTAGCATACTATTGCACAATCTTTTCAGAACCTAAAAATCAGTGGTTCTCAACCTTTCTAATGCTGTGACCCTTTAATATAGGTCTTCCTATGTGGTTACCCCCAACCATAAAATTATTTTTGTTGTTACTTCATAACTTTAATTTTGCTACAGTTATTAATTATAATGTAAAATCTGATATGCCAGATATATTTTCATTGTTACACATTTTGACAATTTAAAGCATAGTGATTAATGACAAACAATATGTAATTATGTATTATGAAATATTTATTTATAATTACAAATAAATGGAATTTGTCTTGAAGCATAGTGTAACATGGGTAATAGTCTTCATGCCGGGTACTCATATGTGGGTGTATCTGCAAGTGGGTAGACCTGCCTGGAGACAGATAGACAGAAATAAGTGTTTTCCGATGGTCTTAGGTGACCCCTGTGAAAGGGTTGTTCGGCTCCCACAAGACCCACAGGTTGAGAACTGCTGTCATAAATAAAAAGCTTAGTGCACAATCTGAACTGGTGGCATGAACTCCAAATGCCCTATCCCCCTCACGTCAAAAACCACAACAAAACAAATGAGCATCAGTTTGGGGGAAGGGGGGAAGTATACTATTTTTATTTCTGTATTCGTTTTCTTTCTTGAGGAGTGATAACTCATATAATTCATTTGGAAAACAAACCAACCAACAAAACATGCAAAACAGTTTTATAATATAATGACTACAATTTAAGAAATCTTGTAGGAAAGTTATATTTTGTCACATAAAATCTCTGAGTAAAGTATTGCTTCAAAGTAACCTAACAACAACATAGACATTAAATTAAATAATTATATGCAAATTAAAAATTATCCAGGACCTTATTATTTTTAATTTTTTCTTTATTTCTATCCAATTCTTATCTCAGTTTCAACCTCATTTCATTTTTTAGATATGCCCTGAATAATGCAAAGTAAAATTTCTGAATGCTAATGCAAACCAGCTTTGACTTATTCTGATTAAGCAAATTGACAACCAAATGCAATTTCTGCTTTAGTTTGTTTTTGTACAAAGCTTTAATAATTCCCCCTTTTTAAAGGGGCTGTTCTCTTCTAATTCTAGTTTAAGAAAATATACTTTAAAAGTTGATGAATATAAATGGAATTCCACTAAGTGTTTTCTTCTGCGTGTATTGATATAATTGTACTTTCATTTTATCAGGAGGAAAATAAGGCTTGCTACTCTTATAAATTTACAATATCAGAAACCAACAATGGCTTTTCTACAGTGTTCTATAGGGTCGCTATGAGTCAGAATCAACTCAATTACAGTGAAAATTACATTTTATAGTTATTGTCATGATGAATTATACTTGGTGATTTTATAAAGTTTATACAATCCGCTGCATTCCTGAAAGTAATCTAGGGTATGACCTATTGTTCTTTCATAGATCACTGAATGTTATCTTCACATACTTTATTTAGAAATTTCACATCCTGTATTATGAGTGTTCTGAATAATTAGCATGAATATTTTCATGGTATTGTCTTATGAACTTTTTACATTCTGAGCCAGCCTATTAAGTATTACTGCTTATTGTAGTCTCTTAAGAACATAATAGGTTCAGGATCATCTATAGCTTTGGCATTATTTTGAATAGTGATTATGCATGTCTACCCTCTGTCTGTCGCTCTCTTTGATGACAATTAGCAGGTATTTGTCACTTTTACTATACTTTTCAGAGAATATACCTTGGTTTTGTTAATAACAGCTCTTTGTTTGATTTCTCTTTACTGCTTTCTACTCTTATCATGTCTGTTTTTGTTTAAATTCTTTAGATTTCTTTTCTGGTGCTCTTTCATTTACTTCTTGAGAAAGATATTCTGCCCATCTAATTATATATTCTTTTCCTACTGTAAGCTTTCAATCACAGATAACATTTTTAAGTGGTCATAGAGAGAGAGAATATTTTAAAGTATGAGTAAATAAGGATTTCATTTCAAAGCCTTGTGTGTTTATGTGTATATAACACTAACATGTAAGCAAATACTGTTATCAATGGAAGCACAAATACAGGAACTATGTTATATTTGGCTTACAAGCCATAGTATTCCAATATCTAATTTACCATAAGTTTCCACCTATACAGCATGACAGTTTCTACTAACAACTTTTAAAATATAGTATTTTACTAATTTTAGTTTCTAATTTGATTCAAATTTCTAGTATCATTGAGGTCCTGACCCACGGTGATTTAGAATTACATATTTTTTCTTAATTTCTTAACTTTTTTTCTGGCCATGGTTTTATTCTTGATTTATAGTAATCACATGTTCTGTAATATAATGTCCTTCAAAATGCTTTAAAATTGGTTGAGACATACTTGAAAGCTTGTGAACATTCTATGTGCATTTTAATAGATAGTGGTTGGGTCCAATATTCTATAAAACTATGACATCAAACTTGGTAAAAATTTTATGTAACTTTTCTGTATTTAGCTAAATCTGTGATTACTTGGCTTTATATATATATTATAGGTGAACGTTTGTATTATGCCTCCAGTGTAATGTTCTATTTTTGTTTTTTTCTGATAATTTCTATTAAGTTGTAATTTAAGGTACTGAAAAAGTTCACTGCCAACGATTCGATGTCAACTCATAGCAATCTTATAGGACAGAGTAGAACTGCCCCTGTGGGATTCCGAGAATGTGACTGTTTACAGTAATAGAAAGCCCCAAATTTCTCCTGGAGAGCTGATGGCCCCCTAGTGGATCTCCGTGAAATGTGTAACCACGACATTACCAGGGCTCAATCTAAACTACATTTCATGTGAATTAATTTAAGCTTTGTTTTCATAAGGAATCAACACCTTTGTCATTATGAAATAGTCCATTCATATAAATGCCAATAATATTATTACAACTTTTGTTGGTTGTGAAATTTTTAGCATTTTTGCTATATAACTTTTCTCATTTTACTTTGTGACCTTAGTGAAATCTTATATTTTATTTTTCTTTTATAAATAACATATGGTTTGACTTTATTTACTTATCAATCTCTAAATATTTTACAAATTACTAATGTAAGATTATTTTAGTTGTTGATAAAAATACACCCATATACTGTTTCTTATTTTGCACATTTAAGTGTTGTGTTTTCTCCTTAGAATATATCTGAGTGCAGATGTATTTTAATTTATCCTTCATGGAATTAAACATCTTGAGTGTGCAGCTTTATATATTTTATTAGTTCAGAGAATTTATGATTTTTCTCTCTAGTTGTGACATTTTTTCCATTTAATGGTATAAATCAACAAATTTCAAAACTAGGTAATATGTAAATGATGACTTATTAAAGCATCCCATTTTACATGTATATAAATTTTTCATAATTTCTGTTTTTGAAATATATACAATTGTCCATCTAAATATAAATTCTTGTGTAAATCCATAAAGAGATTTTCTGGTCAAATAAAGAGCACAGTCAACTCCACGATGGGATCTAACATATTGAGCTCTGTGATTAATCACAACATGCTTGATGTGGTCACAGCTCGGATGCAAGTGAAAGTAAGCCTGCTCAGGGTTATAGCCTGATCCTTTCTAAGAAGACTGTGTGAGAAAGCTTGTCACTTCAGCTGAATCTGGATTCTGCATCTGGTTCAAAGACCTCATATCATATAGCATGCTGATTTCAGTAGCCATCAGCAATTTATCAACTGGGATTCATTCAACTCTGCACCCACCAACCTGTATTATTGCTGCTTCCTGGATCATCAGCTTCCACAGCTACATGAGTCAGGAGAAATATTCTGCTTTACATCTGATGCATGGGCTTGAAACAGACCAGACTTACTCATTTCTACAAAGGTGTGAGTAATTACGTGATATAAATTTCTTTCTATATATGAACAAATATAACGGTCACTGGTTTTGCTTCTCTAGAGAACCTAGTCTATCACAAACATGGAATAAAAAACTTATGAAACTAGAAAAAATGGAATCTATGAAAAATGAAATGAAATTGTTGAAATGAAATCCTTAAAAATAAATCACTTATGATCAATATCCTGGACATTTATGAGCTAAGATGTACTGGCATTCACCATCCTGAATCAGACTTCCTTTTACCATGACAAGAATGAAAAATTAAAGAAAAATGGCATCACATTCCTCATGAAAAAAAAATATTTCAGGATCTGTCTGGAAGTACAAGGCTGTATGTGATAGAAAAATATTTATTTCCTATAAAGAAGTCCAGTAAATATGCGTATTATACAGAATTATAATATCTAATGCCAATAATGACAAAATTGGGAATTCTACCAATTTCTTCAATCTAGAATTGATCAAACATGAAAACAAGTTACATTGATAATTACTGGTCATAGGAATGCAAAAGTTGTAAACTAAGGGGAGGAATCAGTTTTTGGAAAACCTGGCCCAAGTGATACAAATAAAGCTATATATTTCACATTACAGACTTTTACAGGATAAGCATCTTATTTGCAAATAGTTATTTCCAACAATATAAATGGTGACTATTCTTGTGGAACTCAGGTGAAATACACAGGAATTGAGTTAAATATATATCTGTGGAAAGAGAGGATGGAGAAGCTGAATATTATCAGCCAAAATAAGGCCAGGGACTGACTGTGGAACAGATCATCAATTGCTCATAGCCAAGTTCAGGTTCAAGCTAAAGAAAATTAACAAAGTCCATGAAAGCCAAAATATAATCTTGAGTATATTCCACCTGAATATAGAGACCATCTTAAGAAGAAATTTGAGGCTTTGAATACTAATGACCGAAGACCAGAAATGTTATGTGATGACTTCAAGAACATTAATATAAAGAAAGTCAAAGGTCACTAAAATGATTAGGAATATGCTACATTTTCAGTTAAAATGTAATACCTTTTATTTCATCTCTGTGGTAGTTACATAATCTGGTGTCAATTTTGAGATGATTAAGAGTGGAAGGATGAAGTTAAGTCTGTCAATTAGGTATTATCCAATGAGGCCTCTGTGTAGGCATGTCCTTCTGAGGATTCTGGGAATTCAGGTATTCCTCTTTGAAGGCAGGAGACTCTCTCTCTCGACTCACTCCCTGAAAGACATTTCTGACAAGAAGCCGCATGAAGTTACCCTTATACAGCCAGAACCATGAGAGCTGGAGAAACCACATGGAAAGCCCTGCTAGCACTGAGATGCTAACCACACCACTGGGTCCACAAGACTTCCCTCCCGCCCACCCCCAGCCTGTCATCTTCCTGCATTTGGCATCATTGCAAGTGTTTTGTGAGTCTGAAGACTTTATAGATTGGTATTGGACATTTGAGCTAATATCGGACTTACGAACTTGATCCCAACTGGGCTGGTATGTTTTCTCAATATTCAATTGTCCTTGTATATAAACCTCTTTTTTATACACATATGAGTTTCCCTGGATTTGTTTCTCTAGTCTACACAATCTCCCTTTTGAGTCATTTAAAATTTGTTCGTTTTTAACATTGTCTATTTTGTTTTCTATTGAGGTTGTTCCTGTTTTTGTTTGTTTTTGTCATTGCTATTGGTTTGGTCTTGGTTGAATGTGTATGTGTTTCTTGTTTTGAATGTTTTTCTGTACATGAAATCCAGGACAGGTGAATCTATAGAGACAGAAGCTGGATTAGTAATTATCAGGAGAAATGGCAGGAGACCTTGGGGAGGGGGGGAATGAGGAGCTAACAACAATACCTACCAAAAAGAAGAAAATGTTCTAAAACTGATTGTGTGTTTATTTCAAAATTACTTTTAATATGAGTGAACTATTAAGTTTTATCATATGTGAATTATATACTAATTAAACTATTACAGTAAAACCTTTGAATGATAGGAGAGAAGGAGAAGGAACAAGTGATGTCAGCAGAGTCTCTCAAACTTGGTCTGAAATGAGTGTTTCCAGGTGCCCACACGGCGGCTCTGAGTCATAATGACCCAGTGTATTCGAGAACAAACCATTGCCTGGTTCGACATCATTCTCACACTCTTGGTTATGTTTAAGTCCATGGACGCAGCCTCTGTGTCAATCCATTGAGCTTCTACTTTGCCGAGCATGGCATCCTTTTCCGGTAACTGGTGTCTCCAAAGGACGTGTCAAATAGGTGCAATGATGTGTAGCCATCCTTGATAACCAAAACTATGCAGGGAATGATAAAAGCAGCATGAACGCTTAAAGGAAAGTATTGAAATAAAATGTGCAAAACCTGGAGTGAGAAACAAAGGGAAAGAATCTGCTAAGCATATCTCAAACTGAAAGCACTAGAGAAAAATTTCAAGTCTGGACTTATTATACATAAGGATTTTTTGGCAAAATATTAAATGGTGTGGGAAACATCAAAAGATGAAAGAAATGCATAGAAATCATTCTAACAAACAAAATCAATTCACTTTATACAATTCCAAGAGTTACTATATGATCAGGCACCAATTGTCATGAATGAAGATGTCTAGCTGGAATTAGCACATTAGAAGACTCCAGAAATTGTTGGAGAGCTGTGCTAGGCTGTTTACTAAAGAAACACCTGCAGTAACACTCATGTATGTGTAAGACAGCGCTTTATATCAAAAAGTAATTGTGTTTCAGGAAAACATACGAGCCCAGTCCAACTCAAGTCTCTATGTCCGATAAGAGTGCATAAATGCCTCTTCTGATTCATCTAGCTACCTTCAACCACGTGGCACGCAGGAAGATCAGAGGCCTGTGGGAACAGAGTGGTGTGAAACCACTGGTGGTGGCTGCAGCCCAGGACTCACGCAGGTCTCAGTGTGGCTCATCGACATTTCATTGTGCTCACTCAGAACTGGTACACAGACAGAGAAGGTGTCTTTGAACTGAACCCAAAAACATTGCATGTTTTAAAATCAGGAAAGATGTGCACCAGGGTGAATCATTTCACCATGCGTATTCCATCTGTATGTTTACAGTAAATATTCTGAGAATCTGGAATTCATGGAGAAGAATGTGAAAGTGCCAGGGAATGCCCAAACAAACAAATCTGTCTTGGAGGAAATACAGCCAGAAATCTCCCTTAAAATGAGGATGGCAAAAAAATTTTTGCCACTTATTTTGGACACGTTGTCAGTGGAGACCAATTACTTGGAAAGAACATCACAGGGTAAGACCCAAAATGAAAGAGACTGACGCTGTGATAATGTCCCCAGATATAACCATAATGGTTTAGGTAATGCTAGACCAGGCAGTGTTTTCAAAGGGTCTCTATGAGCCAGCATGAAGGCATATAAACAACAATTACACAGTGACAAATGAGGTCCTGATACAGGCTACAACATAGATAAATCTTGAAATTATAATTCTGAGTGAAAAGTCAGTCACAAAAAGGGTAACAAATTGCATTATTTCACTCACATCAACATTTCAAAAATAGAAACTAAAGCCTATTATAGGTATCCAGTGGAAGATGCTTGGTTTATAGATTGTTGAGTTATGTTTTGCGGTAGTAGAATTATTGGGAAAAGATAGCAAGAATGGTGTACAAGTCAAATAATGTAATCACGTGCACATGTAGAAGTGGCTGAGACGTGTAAGGTATATTGTGTATATTTTCACCACGATAAAACTAAAAATGTAAAATGTCAACATGTGAACTTTTTATCTTAGTGTTTATATATATTTGGTCATCTCTTCAGAGTTCATTTTTCTTTTGAACTTAAGTATTCAATATTTTAAACATGCCTTTTATTTATTGAACCATTCATTATGTTAGTCATATAATTTGCTACGAATTTTTCTAGCATCTTACTTTTTAGTTCAGTTTCCATTGTTTGTTCAGTGGCATTGTTCTGATCAATGACACCTTCAGCAGCCCTCTTTCCTCCAGCATTTGTAGCGATTTTTACTTATTCACTGATTTTTTACTATAAACTATTTTCTCTAAAATTTAGACCAAAAATGTGGAATGAATATTGTTCTTCCAGAAAGGATTTAGTTTTACTTAGGGAGATCACATGAGGCAATGATATTCTAAAACTGGGAATAATATTATGGGGTTGCAATTTCTTTTGTCAGTAGGGAATGACAAGTTTGAGAAATATTTCTTGTGAAGTTTGATTGTTTATTACAAATTTTCAAGGATTCTTTTTTTTAACTGGCAGAAAAGAAAATATTTTTAAGGGACTGGGTAGAAGTGGTGTAAGCTTTCATTTTTATTAGAATTTAGTTATTTAGTTACTTTAGTCGCTTTTTATTTTTCTTTTAGTTTGCCCTAAACTAAGAAATTGTTATCTGGGATGCAAACGCAATGGAAAAGTCCTTATTTGACATGCCAACTGGTCTGTGAGAGGCTATATTTTTTCCCCTTAAGCCTTGTCATTACTGTTGGGTACTGTGGATTTTTTTTATGACTCATAGAAACCCTATATAAAATGGAATAAACCACTGCCCCCAATCTGTGTCAACCTCACATTGGTTGTTATGCCTGACCTCATTTTTGCATCCATTCTGTCAGCCCATCTGACTGAGGCTCTTCCTCTCTTTACCAATCTACGTTTCGTGGAGCCCTGGTCGTACCCTGAGTGATAGGTTGGCCTGCTAACCACACCCGCTGCTCCTCAGGAGAGATCAGGCTTTCTACTCTCTCAAAGATTGACTGTCTTGGTCATCGACAAGGGCAGTTCAGTCTTAGCCTATATGATCATTTAAATCTTAATCCGCTCGGGGGTATTGTTTAGTGTATTCTGTTTGTTTGTTATCTACTTTGCTAGCCCGTGGTCTTTCATAGAGACTCATCTCTCTTGTGAGACTTCACCTCATGTCCTGTGGACATGTTAGCGAGGAGACCAGTCCATGGCAAAAGACATGATGCTTCATAAAGTAGAGGAGCAGCGAAAAAAAAAAAAAAAGGAAGATCCTCAAAAGATAGATTGATATTGTGGCTGCAACAATGGGCTCGAACATAGGTAGCTAAAGGATGACGCAAGACCAGGTGGTGTTTTCTTCTGTTGTCCAGATAGTGACTATGACTCAGAGCTGACTAGATAGCACCAAACAATACTCTCCCAAAATACTTGAGAAGTCTCACCTTCCTCACATCTGAGGATTATTTTGGCCATACTTCCTCCAAGACATATTTTTGTGTCTACAGGACTTTGAATATTCTTCACCAATTTCATCCTTCAAATGTATCAATTCTACTCCAGTCTTTCTTTTTAATGACCCAGCTTCATGTATATTTGAGGTGGTGTAGAATACAGCGACATTTGTGCTCCCTGACTCTCTAAAGAGGTGTTGCACAGTAGCTATACCCAATGCATTTGATATCCTCATTGCAGGTTCTCTAAGTAGTGGTTTTGGATCCTAGTAAAATAACATCCTTAATAAATTCAATCTTCCCCAAACCACCCCACTTTTCACGATGCTTTCTATTGATCTAATTGTAAGGGGTCTTTTTTTAAACTTTACATTGAGTTGTAACCCATAATAAAAGCTGTATTACTTGTTCTTTGTGAATAAGCGAAGTTTCACATCCCATAGACTTTCATCGACCAAGGTTTTATCATCTGCATCTCTTGAAGGTTGTTAATGAAACTTCCTCCAACCCTGATGGAATGTTATTTTCTATGAAATCCTGCTTATCTGATTATTTGTTCAGAACATATATTGAACAAGTATGGTTAAAAAGGATACATGCTTTCTTACAGATTATATTAATGATATTGTTTGATAATTTCCATGTTTTCTTAAGTCACTTTTCTTTGGAATGATCCCAAATTTGAATGCCTTCTAGTCATTTGTCCAGATAGCTGTTTTTGCAAATGTATTAAAATATACTAAGGACTGCTTTCAGCACTGCTGCATCAATTTGTTGAAACATTTCAATTGGTATTCTGTGAATCCCTGGAGCTCTGTTTACTGATAATCTCTTCAGTGCAACTTAGATTTCTTCCTTCAACACCATAGGTTCTTTATCATATGCTACCTCTTGAAACAGTTAAAAGTTGATGAGTTATTTTTGGTATTGTCATTCTGTGTATTCTTTCTACCTTTTCTATGTTTGCTGAATCATTCAGTATTTTGTTTATAAAATCCTTCAAGATTATTACTAGAGGCATGATTTTTTCTTGAGTTCATTTAGCTTGATGTAATTCACTATGCCCTTTCCATTTTTTGCTAATTCTAAGGCTTTGCACATTTCACTATAATGCTTTGCTTTGTCTTCTAGAGCTGCTTCATAAAATTTTCTAATCACCTGCTTATTTCACCATTTTCACCATAGTTTTAGTCACTCTATACCCAAGACTATTTCAAAACTGCTTCTTTTACTTTACTCTTTCCTTTAATTCTTACCTTTTTTCCCCTACAGATTACTTCCAGCTTTATTCACAGAACTGCCACCAATCCTGTCCCATTAACATCACTGAGGTTAGGATTAATAACACATAGAATAATTACACTAACTTACAAACGGAGGATAATCACATACTACTAAAAATCATAGTCTAACCAAGAATAATAATTTCTTAGAGGAAGACATGACCTTTTGCTTTCTTTATATGTTGTACTTGATGTCATTCCACAACGAACCTGATGTTTGGTCATTAGTGTTCAATGGTCAAATCTGTTCTTAAATGAGCTTCCACATTCATATGCTAGATACGCCAAGTCACATTATATTGGCTTTTCAGGAAATGTGTTCATTTTCTTCAGCTTCTAACTGAACTTGCATATAAGCACTTATAATCTGTTCCTCAAGCTATCCTTGACCTTGTTTGGGCTGATGATATTGTGTTTCTCTATGGTTTTTTCCCCACAGATATCGCACTACCATTCAATGGGTTCCAACATTTGCTTTAAGGCAGGGTAGACTTCCCTCTTAAGTTTCCAAGATTATAAACATTTATGGAAGCAGAACGTTTCTTCTTTCTTCTACAGAGTGAGTGTTGGTTTCCAAACGGACATTGTGGTTAGCAGCCCAGAGCTCAGTCCAATGCGGCACCGCGACTGTCTTCTGTAGTTATGGTTAGTTCATCCCTGTGTCTTCCACCTGGCAAGATTCACAGATATAATCACCATTTGGGCCTTTTACTAAGAGGCTTTCCAATGCTTTTATGACCAATACCATTCTTTCTATCTACTGTTCTTCTCCATATTTTACATTCCAAACACTGGCCATTAAGAAATGCATTGATTACATGCTTGATCAATTTCATACAGAGTTTTTTTCAATTTTGACATCAATGGCATTAGTGGCCTGTGTACTCATTTTAATAATGGTGGAATTAACTTGTCTTCTTTGTAAATATGTACATATTATCTACATTGAGTAGACTTTGAAATATTGGTGGGAGGGGGGAGCTGGTTTTCTGGAGAAGAAGTTCAGTAACAATTACATATATTTATATAGAGAGATTATTTTTACTTTAGAAGCAGGTAATCCAGTCTGAGTTCAGGCAGGTCACAGGTTAAGCTAGAGGCTTCTCCTAACTTATATTGTTTGTGGGGGCTGATGAACCCATTATCAGTAGGAAGAAACCATGCCAATGTCTGCAGAGGTAGTTCACTCCAAGGTGAGCAGGTTAGACTTTTGACTGGATGAGGTTAATGATTGACATGTCCAGGTCAGTTGGCAAATCAGATGGTATGGCAGATGGCTCCCAAGTTTGGCAGGCAATATAGCAGACCATTGGCTCAAGTCCAAAGAGGCAAAGGCCAATAAGCCATTGGCAGGATCTCCAGACCCAGTAAAAGCAAAGAAGTTTTTTCATAATGTTCACTTATATTGAAAGTGAACCACACCCAAAGGAAATTTCCTTTCAATTGCATCAACCCTGTGACTCTGTGACCAGGGTCCCAGAACTTCATTCCATCGCAATCTCCTTAGAAATGTTTGACTGCTCATAGCAGATCCCTAATGGAATTCCTAACAGAATGGAAATCCTAGCAGATTTCAAACTCCAAATTTGAAGTTAATTCCATTGTGCTAAATCATATATCTTGGAGAATTACTAGGTTTTAACTGCAAAGTACAGACTCCTAGCCCCACCAAGTTAACAAAAAAACTATCAAATCTAGGATATCAATTTTTATGCATTCAGTTTAATATTTTATGACTTCTAAGTTTCCTACCTACATAAATCATACATTCCATGTTCAGATGATCAGTGGATGTTTGCAGTTGTCCCTTCTCATTTTAGTTTATTCCCATCAGCGTGAACATCAGGAAGGCTGTGCTCCAACCATGTGATTTAGGTTGACTCTACTCTGAGGAAAAACCTCTTCCCCATTTTTATTCTGGGTGCACTCCACCCAGAGCAGCTCATCTTTGACACAATACTGACAAAATGTTGCTGCTGTTTACAGTGTTTTCAGAAATGAATTACGTCTGCCTCCTTTGTTAGTCTGAGATCTCCACTGTAGTGTGTTCACAATGGGTGACCTGTAATCATTTTAAATACTTGTTGGGGAGCTTCCAGTAAGCATTGCAGAAATCCCTAGGCCACCACAGTATGAAAATATGAGGAATGAGTAAATCCTTAAACCTTAGAGAGCTATAAAATATGTTTCATAAGTAAGGAAAATCTTACCAAGAAAAAGCTGAGATCAGTGGTCTACTTACTTCTGAGTTCCTGTGATCATGTAGTTGCCATTTTGGTTTTTGCCTGTTTAATGTTAAATAAAGAATATTTAGAATATTTCACATATGAGCATCTAACCATGTATCAAATATTCTATAATCATCTTGATGAGAAAAGTTTTATGGAATTTCTTTCTTTACATTTCTGCAGTTATTTTTCTTGTTTATTTTTAAAGTTAAATATCGATTTTTAGTTATGTTTGGAGGAAAATATTATATTACTTCCAAACAGATTATTTTTCTACTTTTACAAATTGTTAACCATTTTGACAACTTATACAAGAGTCATCTTTTAGAAAAATCACTCACTATTCTACCTTGGGATTCTGTTGACTCACTCACAACAACTTGGGCTTCCTAGTGTTTATAAACTTAATCCTGAGATTTAACTCTCTTCATATACTATATTTGCACTTTTCTATATTTTAACAGATTTTTATGGATATAATCCACATTATTTTCTGCATAAAGATTCACAACTGTGTGTTAGATATAGAAAACAGTATCATTTTCAGGGACCATATATATCAGTAGTGTGTGTGTGTGTGTGTGTGTGTGTGTGTGTGTGTGTCTGTGTGTGTGTCCAACTTGATCTGGTAATAATGAACTGATCCTCTCATTTTCTTCTTTTTTTGAACCATGTATTGAGCATGTATTCAATCACAGGTTATATGTATGATGTATTGATATCAATTTGAGACACATGAATATCTGTGCAATGATAGAGAGAAGGGGTCTAGAGATTCACTGAAAATACTACTAGAAGTGGTACTTACAATGTATGTTTTACTAGATCAATGGTATGTTAGTCTGCGTAGACTAGAGAAACAAATCCATAGACACACAAGTGTATAAGAAAGATATTTATATACAAGAGCAAGTGAACATTGAGAAAACATTACAGCTCAGTCCAGATCAAGTCCATAAGCCTGATATTAGCCCATATGTCTGGTACCAATCTATAAAGTCCCCTTCAAACTTATGAAACACATGCAATGACACTGAATGTAAAAGATCACAGGCCAGTGGGTAGAAAGTCTTTGGATCCAGTGGCATTGTAAACATCTCATTGCTGTCAGGGGTCTCTGCATGGCTTCTCCAGTACCCAGGACTGCATCAGGGTGGGTCCATGTGTCTTGTCAGCTGCTATGTCTTCCAGGGTGTGAGCAGAGAGTCTCCCACCTACAAGGAGGAAATACCGGAATTCCCAGAATCCTTAGAGGAAGGTTATGCCTCATTGGCTATGACCTGGGTGACAGGCTAGACTCCACCCCTATACTCTTCATCCTTAAACTGACATTTATATAACTACTACAAATGACGATAGGTTCCTAGGTAGTCAAAAACTATAATCAACTTATACAAGCTCCAAAGGAATCATGCAATGGAAGAGCAGGTCCTGCCATTGTAATTGGAACACTTGGAAGGTTGACAAGATGTAGTTTTAAGAAAGGCAAAAGTCTTGGCCATAGGAGAGGGATCCGTGATTTTTTTTCTAAAAAAGAAAAACAAAGAGAGAGAGAGAGAGAGAGAGAGAGAGAGAGAGAGAGAGAGAGAGAGAGAGAGAGAGAGAATAAAATATACATTAGCAGAATGGATAAAGAAACTCTGGAACATACAACATGGAATGCTATGAAGCCGTTAAAATGGGTGCCGAAAGCCACGAAACACCTCATGGAGTAGATGGGCCTGCAATGCATTATGCTGGCAAAACTAATCAATCACAAACATAAATATCATGAGACCACTTCTATAAGAATATACACCAAGCCAACGGTAAACATTGTTCTCAGATCATCTGATTGAATCCATCTCCCAAGCAATGAGGTAGGGTGACTGCCTAGTGCTCATGAACCCTATGCACCCCCTTATTTATAATCTTAAAAATCCACTTTGATAAGGGTCCCCTAACTTCAACAGGGTTCGTTTCCCATGATGTGGGGAGATGGAGAAGACAATCAGTTCTTGCTATATGACATTGACTCAAGGTTACCACAAATTAACAGATATTTCACCAAGAATTATTAGTGAACTTTACTGGAAATCCAAGTGAAGAAGTTGGAGGGGAGTCTGCCTGTCTGGGAGAAGGCTATTACACTTCTGCTGGTGGGTAAACTGGGTGGAGCAGCTTGTCATTGGGAAATTGCTCAACATTATGTGCATAGACTCCTAATGGAAGAATAAGCCTGGTATCGTGTTCCTAAGTGGACATTTTTTACACAATTTTTATTCAGCTGTTGGTGTCCCGAGTGTATTCTATAGACAATAAAACTTTTAGACTCTATCCTTTCAAGGTGTACAGCATCCTTCTTCAGCTACAATAGTAGGATCCAAATTTGGAATTCCTACTAATTGACCTGAGGTTTACCTTAAACACACCTGTAGCAGATTAAAGCAGACAAATACCATCCCAAGGATATGAAGGTGAAAGTCACTGGACATTGGTTCAAAATTCTTGTTTTCATATGCAGTACAGCAGCTTGGGGTCATAAGGTAGATATTATCATGGAATATGAAAACAACTAGATATAAAAAACCAAGAAGGAAAATCAAAGTCAGTATTCCTCAAGGTCAAAGAACTGAAGAAAAATGTATAACTTGAGTTGCAATAATAAAGGATTCATGTGTAAAATTTAAAAAATAATTACAAAAATATTGCAAAAAGAGGGAAAGAATTCAGTTTATCGTTTTTGATTGGTTAATATTGAAACAATTCAATCAGTAGTATATGATTAAGAACTATTGGAAGATATCTGAGATTTGTCAACTCCAAGAAAAATCATGAAACTAGATGCAGAAATTATTGAAAAACATCATATGGTAGAAAAGTTTTGGTGATGATTTAAGAATTTCTGCAGCACCACATTGATAAAATACTGCCAGAAATTCAAGTAGAATTCAGAAATGACATAGAACAAAAGATATCATTGCTGATGAGACACGAATTTGGTAAAAATTAGTAGATAGTATATACTAGTATATATTCACATACATTCAGTTATGTGAATCATAACCAATTATTATAAAGAAATATAATGATAAAACACTTACTTGTACTTATGAATAACCTATGCATGGATTAGGATGCAATCATTGATTAGAAGAAATAGATTCTACAAATTTAATAAAATGGGGGAAATGTGACAGGGTTCTTTTCTTTCAATTTACATATTCTAAAATTTTATCAAAAATATAATCTAAGACTGGACTATATTAAAGAAATCTGGTATGAGGATATGTGGTATTGAAAGAAAAAGTTTAAACTGCAAGAAAAACATTAGCCAAAAACAAAACTACAAGAATTGATGAAATACCAATAGATGATAAAGCATTGGAAGTGCTCACTCATCTATGCCAGGAAATTTGGAAGCCAGCTCCTTGGTGAATTGTGCAGAACAGATACACATTTGTACCCATTACAAAGAAACATGACCTAATGGAATGCTTCAAATTATACAACAATACCATTAATATCACATACAAGTAAAATATTGCTCAAGATCATCCAGCAACAGTTGCAGCTGTATATTGACAGGGAGCTGCCAGAGATTCAGGCTGGATTCAGAACAGGACATGGAACAAGGGATATCCCTGCTAATGTGTGATAGATGTTGGCTGAAAGCTGAGAATACCAGAAAGCTGTTTACTTGTGTTTTACTGACTATGCGTGTATGGATTATAACAAACTGTGGATAGCCTTGAGATGAATAAGAAATCTAGAATGTTTCATTTTCCTCGTGATGAACTTGTAAGTGGATGAAGAAACAGTTATGTGAACAGATAAAGGGAATGGTGCGTTTTTTAATCTAAAGAAAGGCACCCATCAGGGTTGTATCCTTTATACCCTACTTACTCAATCTCTATTCTGAGAAAATAATCAGAGAAGCTGGATTCTATGGAGAAGCGTGTGGCATGAGGAGTAAGGCTTAGTAAAAACCTCCAATATGCAAATGCCCCTACCTTGCCTGCTGAAAGTGAGGAGGATTTGAAGCACTTGCTGATGAAGATCAAGATCTGCAGCCTTCAGCATAGTTTACAACTCAATGTAAAAAAAAAAGACTACTCACAATTGAACAATATTAGCAACATGATAAAGGGCGAAAAGTTTTGACATTTCAGGGATTTAATTTGCTGGGATCCATAATCAATGTTCATGGAAGCAGTAGTCAAGAAATTAAGTGACATATTACATTGGGTAAATCTGCTAAATAAGACCTCTTTAAAATGTTGAAAAGCAAGGAGGGTAATTTGAGGAGCGACGTGGGTCTGATACAAAGTATGGTCTTTTCCATTACCTTATATGCATGTGAAAATTGAGTAAGAAATACCAAAGAATAATAAATGAATTTGAAGTATGGTAGTGGCAAAGAATATTGAAAGTACCATGGACTGCCAAAAGATCAAATAAAGCTGATTTGGAAAAACTACAGCCAAAATGCGCCTTAAGGCTACTGTGAAGAGACTTAGTCTCACCTACTTTGCCCGGGCTGTCAGGAGAGCCAATCCCTGGGAAGGACATCATGCTTGGTAAGCAGAGGGGCCGTGAAAAAGACAAAGCCCTAAACAAGCCAGACTGATACAGTGGCTGCCACCATGGACGCAGATATATGAAATATGGTGAGAAGGATCAGAAACTATTTCCTTCGGTTGTACCTAGGGTGGCTAGGAGTCAGACTCACCTTGGTGGCACCTAACATCAGCAACTAACAAAGGCCTGGAGATATGTATTCATAATTTGCAATAGTCATATGGGACTGAGCTTTGCTAGCCCCAAAAGAAGACTCAAAACCCTACTGACAAGAGTCAAAGGCTACAGCCTTCAAAGCAGATTATTTCTGAATGCAAAGCAAATAATAATCTTCAGAACTGAATCAATGAACAATATTGTGATTAACAGCAAAAATTGACGTTTCCAGGCACTTGATTCTTTTGGGTTGATCAATCCATACCCTTGGAAGCAAGCCAAGCAATATTGGGCAACTCTGCAGCCAAATATCTATTTAAAGTATTTAAAAAGCAGCAAGGTCATTTCAATTATCAAGGTGTGCTTTACCCTAGCCATACTTTCAGCCCATGTACATGGAAAAATTTGGACTATGATAAAAGAAACATTAAAAGTAACGGTTGGAAAGGGGGAACTGATTACAAGGATCCACATGTGACCTCTTCCCTGGGAGAGGAACAGCAGAGAAGGGGGGAAGGGAGACTCCGGATAGGGCAAGATATGACAAAATAACGATGTATAAATTACAAAGGGCACATGAGGGAGGGGGGAAAGGGGAGGGAGGGGAAAAAAAGAGGATCTGATGCAAGGGGCTTAAGTGGAGAGCAAATGCCTTGAGAATGATTGGGGCAGGGAATGTATGGATGTGCTGTATACAATTGATGTATGTATATGTATGGATGGTGATAAGAGTTGTATGAGTTCCTAATAAAATGTAAAAAAAGAAAAGAGGAGAAAAAAATGATTAGGGCAAAGACTGTAGAGATGTGATTTATGCAATTGATGTATGTATATGTATGAACTGTGATAAGAATTGTTTGAGCCCCTAATAAATTGTTAAAATTATTTTTAAAAAAGGCTTGAAGGTAAACAAGTGGCCATCTAGCTCAGAAGCAATAAAGCCCACATGGAAGAAAAAAAAAAGTAACATTTTTGAATTGTGGTGTTTGTTAAAAATAAAAGGTGCAGTAGGAATCTGGAAACACAGGGTATCTAGGACAGATGAACCCCTCAACACCAGCGGTGGGAGTGGCAACACCAAGTCAACACCAGCGGTGGGAGTGGCAACACCAGGAGGGAAGGAGGTGTAGAAAGGGAGAATCTATCTCGGAGATCTATGTGTAACCTCCTTTCTGGGAGATGGGCAATGGGGAGGAGGGTGAGGGGAGACACCGGGGTGTGTAAGATAAGATATAATAATTATTTATAAACTATCAAGGGACTAGGGGTGGGATCGGGGAGGGAGGGGGACGGGAAAAAAAGGGAAACCGAGCTGATTCCAGGAACCCAAGTGGAGGGTGAATTATGAGAATGACGAGTGCAACGAATGTATAAGGGTGCTTTGCTCAATTGATGTATGTGCGGATTGTGATAAGAGCCTTATGAGCCCCAATAAAAAGATTTAAAAAAATATATTGACAAGCATAGACCACGAGCTACCAGAATGCTATTGGAAACGAAAATTGTCAGAGGCCATCTAACTTACATTGGATATGTCATCATCAGAGACGAATAGCTAGAGGGAATTCAAAAATATTTTGCCTAGCAAAATACAGGTTGAGCAACTAGACGGAGCCCCTCACTGACATGGGTTGATACATTATCAACCACCAATGTAGTCAATATAGCAATGATCCTAACAATGGTAAAACACCAGACAGTGGTTTGTTCCATTATACCTAGGGTTATTGTGAGTTAGAATTGACTTGATGGCACCTAATAATCCTTTTATTAAGTTTACCTAACTGAAATAGGTCTCCTAGTGAGGAAGTAATATGTTCACAGTTACTCAGAGAAGTGGTAGAACTGAGAATCAAAGCCAAAAGTTCTGAATCTAAAATTCTGCTTCTTATTCCATGAAGAAACTACTGAATGCCTACTATTATTATTTCCGAAGTAAAGTTTTTGGATATAAATATTCTGAAATCCTTAATGAATATGAAATGTTTTAACTTAAGATGCCAGACCTCAAGTTGAACAGGAAGTAGTATTAAAAGATCAATTAATTTCGATGCGGGCAGCGCAGCTCGGAGCCCAGCAGCCGCAGTGTCCCCACGTCTCGTCGGTCCAGCTTCGGGCGAGGGCTCTGCACGGCCTTCAGCCACACCGGGCGCATGGCTATCGAGGCAGCTTCCTCGACTCTGGCCGTCAGGGCCATGGGCCCGGCCGTCACCGGCTCCTACGGGGCCTTCTGCAAGGGGCTCTCTCGCACCCTGCTCGCCTTCTTCCACCTGGCCTGGCAGCTGCGCATGAATTTCCCGTACTTCTACATCGCGGGCTCCATAATCCTCAACATCCGCCTGCAGGTACGCATCTAGAGCGACCATGGCGGGGCGGGGGCGGGGCTGCCCTTCGGTCCCGGCCGAGTGGCGGACTCGTTGGCGACCCCCAGGGGCAGCGGGGCGACTGCGGGGACGCTGCGCGATCTCGCGAGATGTCGTGGAGCCGCCCCGGCCACGCCCCGCTTGATGCCCCGGATGACGCCCCGGTTGATGCCTCGATGACGCAGAACGGCCCCTGCGCGGTTCCCAGAACACGGAACCCTTAGATTAAGACCCCCCCCCCCCCCAAATATCTCAGACGTCATCCATCCATCCATCAAAATAGGACGGACTTAATGTGAACAAGGGCGCAGGACACATGAAAGGCTACTAGATTTTTCAGAAAAAAATAACGGCAAGCGATGGTCAGAATTAAAATGAGCGATCGGTGGACTTCGGGAATATTGGATTGGATTGTCAACGATACCTGGAATGACCAAGAAGCCGAGGATGATAGAGATGTCGTGGACAGGATATAATTTCTCCCGCAAAAGAAAACAATGTCAATTAGACTGAACAAAACAACTAAAGCCACCAAACAGGCAGTCCTCAAAACCAAAAACATAACATGCCGCAGGATTTTGAACAATGGGAATGTAAACAAACAGATTCTATTTCAGTCTCCCTTTGAATGGTAGTAATTGGACCAAGACGTTGAAGCCAAAGAAGAAAATCCAATCAAAGACAAAGCTTAGTATTCATTTTTACTATTTAAATACTGGAAATTAAGATTTTCCTTTTTTTTTTTTAACAGAATACAATTGTGGTTACAAACTAAGAATACAATTGTGGTTACAAACTAGAGTGCAAATGTCATTGTATTGTTGGCAGTTGGGCATGCAGGGGGAGAGGGGAGACCGGTAACTGTCCTTATAAAGCGATAATTGAAGTGATACTGTGTGTTGAAAAGAAAGATGTATTTTTACTGTTTAAAGGAATCAAAGTAAGAAATCAATGTCACTGTATTGGGGAAGGAGGGCCTGAAGTCAATAGGAATTGCCTAACGAAGAAAGATGAAGGGAGATGATGGGAGAGTACCTGATATATTTGGATTTAAAGAGATTTTAGTTTTTCAAAGAGTGTAGGTGAATTAGTGATCTGTACATTTAAAAACTGAGGCAATTATGAGCCCTTCTCAAAATGAAAAGTTCTTTAAAATTACACTACAAGCCTCAACTGTGAATAGTAGTAGTCAGTGTTCGATGCCATGGAGTCGGTTCGAACTCGGCCATCCTGTGTACAGCAGAAGAAACACTGCCAGGTCTTGCTCCCGCCCCACAACCCTTGCTGTGTGAGCCCATTGTTGCAGTCACTGTCAATCCTCATTTGAGTGAAGTTGACTCGTGTCCCTGGTGGTGGAGTGGTTAAATGCGAGGCTGTGGTGCCCGCTGGTCTTTGGTTTGAACCCACCATCGCCTCAGAGTAGAGCAAAGAAGTGGCAGTGGGCGGCTGTAGAGGTAATGCCAGGGAGACACCTGGGGCCGTTGGACTCTGCCCTGCAGAGTCACTATGCATGGGAATATGCTCAACCAGACCAGGTGTATTTCTTTAACCACTGAGGGACGTGTCATGGGGAGTTGATTCAGACCTACTACAGAAAAGTCAAGAAATCAATGTCAACAAGTTGGTCTTGAAAACAGAGGTCACCGATAAGCAGTTAAGAGTTCAAATTGGTTGTGCGGAGAAAGGAAAGCAGAAATTGGGTAGGGAGAGGCAGGTGACTGCTGTTGGATTTTTTGAACTGTATATGTCTTTGATTAAAATTCAATACATCTCCTTTTCATATTCTCTCTAGATACTTTATGTGTACAATGCTAGTTATGAGCCACAAGAGTAGATTAAGTTTTTCATTCAAGCAGACCTCTGTAGTTTTGTAGTCTTATGTGAGTTTATTAATCTGCCTGTTAATCTATCTAAACAGTTTCCTCAACTGTTAAATGTCTATGTGAAAATTAGAAATAACCCTGCCTTAGTACGTGGTAAACTAATTGTGTGTGTTACTACAGACTGCCATATTGAACTGTGAATAAAATTTACACCTGAAAAAAAATGATCAATTAATTTCAAGGCTGGAAGAATGACTAAATTTTAATTTTTGGTTTTACTTACTATAGTTCATAACCCCAAAACAATATATACACAGCATGTTTTTGGAAAATATAGTATTATTACAACTTTAACTTTTGATTAATCTAGCAGAACTTATCTCCAGGCTGCCAAAATTCCTTATTAGATGAACCTTTTTTGATTTATTTTATTTACGTTCAAAGTGACATTTCAACAGAAGTGTCTCCTCTCATTTCACTTTCCTTTGACATATCTGTGACTTAGAGAGCAAGAGGTTTCTTGCCAAAGACTTGCAATATTGATGGTGGAGGAAAGGGAAAAAATTAAACAAAACAAATAACCCTGTAGATAGCAGATTGCTTTTTTTTTCTTTTTGTGCCAATTACTTTGAAATACTGACACTACTTAAAAACAAATTTCCGATGTTTGGCAGAGAGAGTGAACTAAGAGATGTATGACTACTGTCTACAGGACATTGAAGTTGGATGATGGAGGGATGACTGAACTTTCAATAGCATTCTGATTTTTCCTCCCTCAATGAGTAATTTAGTAAAAGAAGTTGCTGGATTTATTGGGTGAGGTGATGCTTATACATTTTAAATTGACCTGTTGTAGGAATAGCTAATGTGCTACATACTAATACTTTGGATGAATTTCCATTCTCTTTCTTATTTAATAGAAAATGGTTCAAATTTTAAATAAAACTGCTTAGAGGTTTTTGTTTTTTTTTTTAAGGGATCTACCTTAAAAAAAGAAAAGGAAAAAAAAACTGCCACCACCAATAAAACATAGCACTAACATTGAATGGATTCTAACTCATGTCCACCAAAGGAAACTGCTCGTTGCATGTTATGGTTGCAGATAGACTTCCTTTTTCCATTGAATTAGCTGGTTCATTTGCATTGCTGATCTAGTGGTTACTAGACCATGGCTTAACCCATTAGACTACCAGGGCTCTTTTCTAGAGACATCGATCAATAATTTAGCCTCAAAAATATTCTATTAACCCCACCCATGTGTTAGCTTTTTGTACTATGGTGGTTTCCACGTTGCTGTGATGTTAGAAGCGATGCCAGAGGCATGTCAAACATCGCAAGGGCCATTGTGTTAGCCCTAGTTGGCTAGAGAAACAAATCCAGTGAAATTTATATATGTATAAGAAAGAAATTTACATCAAGAAGTAATATGTATTAATGAAGCATCCCAGTTCAGTCCAATTCAAGTTTATAAAACCCAAATTAGTCCATAATTTCCTCTTCAGACTGACATAACCACATGCAAGGACACAGGCTACAGGGAGCTCCAACGGGTAGGAGCATGGATCCAAGGTCAGTGGCAACATGACTTCAGGATCAGTGGCAGAGAGTGGATGGGGAGAGAGAGGAAGAGGGAGAGATAAGAAAGGAGAGAGAAGGGAAGGGAGAACCTTCTTGCTCCCATGGTCCTCCTTATGAGAAGGTCACAGGCCCAAGAGAATAACATTGATGGAGGAGTCTCTGGTAGTTCCAAACTGCAGACCTTGCAAACTGCAGGCCAGTTGGAAACCACTGTGTCACTAGGGCTCCTTCAGGAGTGTCTCCTTGGTGTCAAATCATCATACACCACGATCATCCATGCTGGACACATTGTATCAAAGGTCTCAGATTAGGACTAGGAAGAAGGACCTAGTGATCTATTTCTAAAACAAACAATCTTTTGATTACTATAACATGGTGTGATACAGTATCGGAAGATGAGCCCCTCTTGTTGAAAAGCATTTAAAATACACCTGGGAAGAGCCGCCTCCCAGGAGTAGAGTCGTCCTTTGTGACTTAGATGGAGTTAAACCTGCAGGGACCTTCATTTGCTAATATGGCACAATTCAAAATGAGAAGACACAGCTATAAACTTCCATTAATAACAGAACATGGAGTGTAAAATGATGGATCCGGGAAAATGGGAAACTGTGAAACATAAAGGGAAGGAACACTTGAAAATCAATACCCTAGGCTTGCTGTTGTTAGGGCCCTCATGTCAGGTTCAACTCACAGCACCCCCATGTACAACATTCTAGATGTTCGTGAGCTGGAATGGAGGGGGCCGGCCATTTGGACTTGGTCAGTCAGATCTTGGGAATGACAAATTGAAGAGAAAGGGCCTCATGGAATTGTCTAAAGGGACAGCTCTAGATCTCTTTTAAAGACAGTGTTGTTAGTGATAGGAGAGTGCCCAAATGCCTGAAAGTAAGGCCGGTTCATACAGACATTATTCAAATGAACACACCACAACAAATTCAAAATTTACCTTGTTTCCAACTTCAACATTTTGAAATTGATTAAGCACACAATTAGGATGCATTCAGATTTCCTGGTTATTGGAATGCAAAAGTTGGAAATAAAGAAGAACGGTAAGTTGTTGGAAAATGTAACATTGGTGTTAGAAACTTCACTGAAGAGTACATGATCAATTTTGAAAATCAAGATATAGCAGTTGGAAAACCTTTCTTCAACAACATAAATGGCACATGTATAAAGAGCACTGGGAGCTTAGTGGGTTCAACATTAGCCTGCAAACCTGAAGTTCAGAGATTCAATTCTGACAGCTGCTTTGGGCCGTCTACTGTCACAACAATTTACATTCTGGAAGCCTCATGGATCAGCTCTACACTGTCCATTGGGATCCTATGAGTCAAGCAAAGCACCCCAAACACACTGTCACCCACCACCACTGGGTTGGTTCCAATTGATGGTGACCCTAAAAAGAGGGTGGAACTGCCACTGTGGGTTTCTGTGACTAACTCTAAATGGGAGTAGAAAGCTTTTTTCTCCTGAAGGGAGTAGCTGACCTAGCCTTCTCCTCTGAGGAGCTGATGGTCTCAAACAGCTGGACTTGTGGTTCGCAGCCCAATGCATAACCGGCTGCTTACCAGGGCTCCTGGTAAATCAACTTACAAAAATCAATAAAATGCCTCGACCCCCAAAATAGCATTAGTAACCATATGTTTAAAATAATAAAATTGCAATAGCAAAACCCAACATAGAAAAAAAGACAAAGAAAGAAACCTCTCTGTGTTTTCTAGGAATTAGCCTAAATGTAGATTTTAAAAACAAAAATACCAATTAAAAAAACTTGATTTTGCCTCTTCTGATTTAGTTTGTTGTGAAAACTCCAATGATATTTAGAAGGAACAATTGGGGCACGGTGCAAATCAAAGAGATCATAATTCTTCGGGAAGTGTTTTAGAGACATGGAAAAGCCGCCTTCATAGCATACAGACCTACATGGAAGATGTGCCCAGAAATAATAGCTTCACATGTTTCTATTTTGGTCAATAAAGGTTTTTATTTTTTTGTAGCAAGACTTTTGAATTTGCCTATATAGAAAATATCTTACCAAACAATTTACTTTTATCCCTAAACTGTATATCTCTTAAATAAGTACATATTCCAAACTTACATGCTCACTGATGAAAGGTTATGCTTGCGATACTGTCCCTGGAGCGCAAAGCCTCGGTAGTGCTGTGGATTTGGTATTGGCCTGCTAACCACACGGTCCATGGTACAAACCAAACTCCAGGAGAACGATGAGGCTGTGTCTTCCCTTAAAGATCTACAGTCCTGGCAAACCTATGCAGGCTCTACATGCATTGAAAAATATTCAGCAGCAGGGATTTTTCAGCAGCTGGCTAACAGCAACTCACAAAGTCTGTAGCATTCCTTCTTTGAAAGTGAGCATCTATTTTTCTTCCCCTTGTATTTAGGCTCAAAAATAATTGCTTTAAACAATATATAAAATTAAACAAAGAGTAGGCCTAGCCTAAGTCTAGCCTTTAATAAGATAAACAAGTTAATTCTTGTTTGGGGGTTGTTGTGTTTTTTTGGAAGTCAGCCATCAACCGTGAATATGCTGCTATCACCATGCTTAGAGAAGTCCAAGCTACAGAACAGGTCCTGCTGAGGGAAACCTCATACTGACTTAAAAAAAAACAACACTAGAAATACAGAGTGAAGGAAAAAAGATATCTTGAATGGACAGCATTCAATAATTTTCAACTTGACCACAATCTCACTACACCCACGTGAAATCCTTGATACTCCAACCCCATAGGTGACTTTAGTCTGTCCCAAAAGAGTTACTCAGATGCTTTTATTTAAGACGCTGTAATTAAACATGTTTTTTATGCAGCAATAGTTAATGAGGATAACTGATCATAGCAAAAGGAGCCCTAGAGTTTCCATGTACTTTTAACTCCAAAGTTAGTGGATCAAACCTGCCATGGAGACAGATGAGGCTATCTGGTCCCATAAAGAGTTACAAGATCGAAATCCCGTATTGGGTTCAGATAGACACGAAGGCAGTTGCTTTGCGTTTAGGAGATGAAAGTAATCATGGAATTTTGTTGTGTTCTACAGGTGATAGCTTTCAGCTACCTGTGCGGACCTCTATCTCCTTCAGCAGGGCTTAGTCTAGCCAAGAGACATAACCATGTCAACGTGACGTGTGAACACATGGGGAATGATTTTTTTCTTTCTTATAGAAACAGGAAAGATTAAGCAATGAAATAACTTCAAATTGTTTATTGTTATTTTTTCATTTGCCACTGTCCCCCTTGTTCGGAATGTAAATAGGATACTGAGAGTTACAGCAGCCGTCTAAAATTGTAGGTCCAGGTGTCAGTCACAGGCACATAACGTGAAGTGGAAGGATGAGGACATTGTAGGAAACTGACAACTTCTCCCATTCACTGAGTCAACCACGGGACCACCAACTTTGGAAATGTAGTCACTAAAAATTGGCTGTATGATGTGAGTCTATTTTAGTGTTGAGATGTCTCTTTTGTAGTTTTTCCCAAATAAAATAGCAAATAGGACAGGTCTTAATAGATAATTCTGGGCTTTTTGCATTGTTTGTTTTGAAACATTACTTGAAACTGTCTAAAATACAGTAATGTGAGAAAGAAAACCTAATTGATTTAAGTGACTCCTGAGATGGGAAATCAGTGACAATTTATACATTTAGTCATAAATCTTCTTAAAGTGCTATTTTTGAGGCAGTCTCTCATGTGTTTACTGGACCTAGTACCGAAAGAGAAAGCGTTAAAAATCAAGTTGAAAACTATAAATTTCTTAACATTTTAGATAATTCTACACATTGTAAGGAAATGAATTTACAAACGGTGTAGGCTAATATATTAACAACAACTCAGAAGTTAAATCGATTTTCTCAGACAATTAAAAGAGAACAGAATTATCTCTTAAAAAGCTAAGGGTCACATAATTTTGGAAATTTTAAATGTTTTTTTAAGTGCTAACATGGTGAAGCTCATTTCATTATCAGTCTCGCATCAAGAGCTTGATGAAGTATTAATGCCATTTCAGATTGCGTGTCATTATGCAATTTAATGTTTAACACACAGTGCCAACATGATACATATTTGTAAATATAAAATACAACAAAACACTTATGTTATGAATAATGATCATGTTGTATTGTTTTTCAAAATCATGTATTCAAATCATTACTAAATATATGCTGTAGAACATACTCATAATCGCATTGCTGATCTATTAAAAGCCTCAAGAATAATAAACACAGTAATAAAAAATGACAGAAAAACATTAAGCTTAATAGCAAAGAAATGAATTTGGACCATAACCATTAATCCTTTCATTGGATATTAAATATGAGAATATTAGCTTATTATTAGTAGCATTCACTTTAGTAATTAATATCAATTTTCTAATGTCATTAGCTATAGTGCTAAAGTTGATTAAAAATGTTTAACTCTTTAGGAGTCATCACATCCAATCACAATAGTAAATGTGAGAATAATGCAAATTGTTGCAATGCTTGTGCAAAATGTATTTTTCTCACGCTGGGCTGATTTCATATACAGCTATGAAAAAACACATTGAGCTTATCAATTGTATTGTGAGAGTGACCAATTTGATAACTAATTTTAGAATAACAGGTTGTTTTTTTAAAAAACTGATTTGCAAGAAACACGATAAATTTTTTTTCTCATTCTCTCATCTAAAAGTTTCTTTGTCCTGATATTTTTTGCTGAGAGAAATGAACACTCCCCATTCTCAGGACAGCTAATCCAGAGTCATAGAACTAATTTCCTATCTTTATAGAAAAGTGTAATGAAACCATCATACACAAAGCTGACTCCAGCTCTACGGAAATTCTTGAATATTTTCAAGGCCTTCTCCTCCACAGTTTTCTCCCTCCCCTTACTTGTTAATTTGTTCTTCTAGACCCAAATCATTAATCTTTTCTATGAGACTTCACCAATTCTTGGCAGTGTTAATTGTTCACTTTACTGCCCTTAGCTCAGACTTTTTTCGGTATTGTATTAATTACATTTAAACCTATGAATCATTCTCTTCTTCACCAAACAAATGAATATTATTCAACGGAAACTTCCTCCCCAGAAATAATCTGATAGACGTTTTGCATAAAAATTAGACATTCTTGAATAAGAGTGTTGTAAATTTCATGCTAGTAGATAAAATCATTTATCTAGAACTACGGCCATCTTCACCTTGTTCTCTCCCTCTCTCTATTTAATAAAATTGAATGCTTGTCCTTCCAACTTTCTAAGGTCAGTTGGTTTATTTTCACCTGGCCCTGCAATCCAACCCCCCATTTTGCTTCAGAATGCTGTGTTGTAAGTGCCATTCAGTTGTTTCCAGTTCATACAGCCCTGTGTACAACACGGTACCACACTGCCTGGTCCTGTGCCACCCTCACGCTTGTCTATTCCAGCCCATCCTCGCAGTCACCGTATCAAGCCATCTTGCTGAGGGCCTTCCTCGTTTTTGTTCCTCGACTTAAGAGCATGAAACAAAGTCTCCCCATCCTCTCTTCTAAGTAGCATTCTGGGTATATTTTTTTTCACAAACTGTTTATTCTTTTAACAGCCCATAATACTTTTAAAGTTCTTCTCCCGCACCATACTTGAAATGTATCAGTTGTTCTTAGTCTTCCTTAGTCAATGCCCAAATTTCACATGTGCATGAGATGATTGAAAATACCACCGCTTGGGTCAGACAATCCTTAGGCCCCAGAATAACGTCCTTCCTTTGAAAGAAGTCTTGAGCAGCAAATTGACTCAATACAATGTGTTTGATCTCTGGACTGCTGCTTCCATGAACATCGATTGTAGAGCTGAGCAAGATAAAACCCTTCACTACTGCTTAATTATTTTACACTGGAGGGAATCCAAAGTTCTGACTTATCTTTTTTTTTTTTTCATAGGCACTATTATTGTCAACCAATATAATCATCTTGTGTTTGGCAGGGTTCTTTAGAGAAACAAAACCAAGACCCTATGACTAGATAGACAGATAGATACACAGGTTTACAGAACAAGAAGGAATATAACAAACATCATTAGTCTTCAAGGCAGTACAGAGGGTTCAGTTCAACTCACTTTCATGGAACAGTTAATATACTGGAAGTCTTTAACGCAAGTGGGCTGACTGGTCCAAGGTCAAGAGAGCAGAAGGCTGGAATCCTCCCTCAGGAAAAGGCAGGTGGAGTCTGCCCACAGGCATCAAACAGCAGGGTGTATCACCACCAGTCAGTAGCTCCAGAAGCTTAGTGAAGCAGGCCCAGATGGGATATCAAACTCAGGCAATAAAAGGTGACCAGTCTCAAATGCAAGCAATGTATGCAACAGCAGAATGATGAAGCAGGTTTTGAAGGAGCCTCAAGCTATAGCAACATGTTCCATAGGTTGGCTTGGCCCAAAGCTAGTGTAGCACACGGGTTGCGGAAGAGAACAAGCTAAAGCAGCAGTACACTGGTCCAATCATCAGAGAGCAAGAGAGAAAGGGGCGGGCCTTACAGAGTTATTTATTTCTTTGCCCTCCAATAAAACTGAAACTTGGTCAATTCCACATGTTCCTATTGGCTAGGTTGACACAATAAACCTATCACACAACTATTCAGTGCATAAACTTGTCTACATATCTACATAATATAAATATATATGCATATCTCCTTATATTATCTGATCTCTGAGGAACATTAAGTATTTGTTGAACATTGTTCCATCTTTAAAAATTCTCTTTCTGGTAAATGTACATATGTGCTTGACACAACAATGGATGTGTCACAATGTATGGATTGTGATCAGAGTAGTACAAGCTCCCAATAAAATGATTTTTTAAAAAATTTTCTATAGCTTCTTTGACCATATATATCTGTTATTTTTCTCCTACATTTTTGGAACCTAATTATTTATCTCCTTTGTAGCCTGATTCTTCTACACTTACTCATTAAAAGTAAAATTTAAAAGGCAGTTTCTGTAGAGTCCATTTCTACTCATGGTAACCACATGTGTCATAATGAAAAGTGCGGGATTTTCAATGTTGGTTGAGTTTTAGGGATGGATCATCATGCTCTCTTTCAGGTAATTGTTGGTGAACTTTGAACCTCCAAGCACCACTGATGGCTAGCAGGACTGTTGGCAGTTCTAACTTACCCAGAAGGTAGGTCCGGTGCTCTGGTTCCAAGAGCAGATCTTAAGTATCTTGTGAAATAATTCTACTCTTTACCTGTAAAATCACTCGGAGGGGATATCCATTAAAAACAACAAACATGGAGTAGATGGAATACCTGAGTCTGTAGTCCTTCGAGTCTATAGGTATCTAATTAGAAATTATATAATTAAGCACACTTCCCTTGGCCCTCCCACAGGTAGAGTTTTCCTTCAGTTTGTTAGTGGTAGCGCCACTGTTGTTCCTGGTGCACAGACAGAAAGAAACTTGAAAGTTAACTTTGACTAATCCCTATCTCTCAATGACTCCATATTCCAAATGATCACCATGATGAATATTTATTGATATGTTCCCTTTCTCAATGTGTAATCATCTGTATTTTTCATTGTGTATTCAATGTATTTTTCATCATAACTAAGGTATTATAGCCTTTTAATTGATCTTCTTTGACCCTTTATTCTCTCTTCACATTTAATGACTGATGAATACACACTTGTTAATGCCAACAGTTAAAAAACTAGATGCTGATGAGTTGGCCCCACATCATGATGACTCCTTATTGCCAGAGTAGGGATTCTGATGGCTAATTTTCCAGAAGAAGTTCACCAGGCATTACTTCTGAAGTACTTCCAGTGAGACTCAAACTTCCAACCTTTCTGATTACTGCATTAATGCCTTACACCATCCACATATTTCAGAATCTTCCTGCTTTATATAATCTACACACAAAAACCAATATTAACAATTCAATGTATTCTGTCTTTTTTAAGATTCTGAATCCTCATCTCTTCACCTCATTTTGAATGACTGCAATTTATCATCGATCCAATGAAACGGGATTATTTCTGTTAAGGGCATGAAGTTGTCTTCTAATACATGTGGCTTTGTTTTTTAAATCTGGACCCTATATCTTTCTATTTTCACTCAATAATTCCCATACATGCTATACATATTACCTTAAATATATTTGTGAAAGCCTTTCCTGACCCATATTATAGTCTTCATACTTAATACTTGTGTCTCTATTCTATATGGCTCTTAGCAACTTCCAAATTTGATGATTTTCTATGTGATAATTAATTTATTTCTTATATGAAGTTTCAGACTGTATCTGCCATTAAGTACCAAAGCCAAACACAGTGCTTGAAAGATAGTAGGATTAGGGTTAGGGTTAGGGTTAGGGTTAGGGTTAGGGTTAGGGTTAGGGTTAGGGATAGGGTTAGGGTTAGGGTTAGGAAAAAAAAAGAAAGATAGTAGGATTTTAATAAATATCTGTTGAATAAATAAATAATTTATTATAGTTATTTATCTTTGATTTCTCTGTGCTCTGTATAGACTCTCAATTCTGTTAAAACAAAATGTGTCTTTTTCCTAATGAGCAGTAGGTTTCAATAAAAAGGAACTAACACATTAGAGTGAGTAGACTAGAATTACCATAAACTGTCCAAACAACAGCAGTGACAAACTAATTATTTATTATAAATGCAATGACATCTAATAGATTGACACTGAAATGGAAATGATTCGGTTTTCGTTTGTTATTGAAAGTGCTTCATACTTTGATTCTATTTTATGTTACTGTTTTTAATTTCTGAAGTACTTAAATAACTTCTTTTGGGCTGGCAATGTAGGAAGAGGAGGAACTGCTGCATTAATAGCTGTTATTGGACTCATAAGTAATGAGCAGTCAACTGGAAAATAGAAGGGAAGCAGCACTGTCTTGAGATGACCTGAATTTGTTAATTGACACTCAATTCCTAAAAAGTCACTAGAAGTACTTTAACGAATTATATTACGCAACTCTCAAATTTAATGTCTGAATTCATAAAGCAATGATGATGCATTGGTGTGTTTAATGTTGCAAATTAGGAAACGATTGTTATCCTACAGTACAAAAATATCCTTAACATCTGATCTCTAAAACAACCTGGTTTATAAAATATAGTATGATTATTAATAAGACCATGCCCATTATGAGATTTTCAATTTATTAAGCATGAAATGTTTCAAATTTGAATTGAGACACTTAATGTCAATGTTGTCTTGTTGTCTTATCTATTGTAAACAATGCTGGGAAAATATTTTGGCAGCATAGAATGAAATCTGTTAATAAAAATCAAATACTATGATATAAAATATTATTTTGACTATTTTCTTTTGTAGCATTCACGTTCCCAAATATTGTTATAATATGCAGAGAATGAACCTATTGGATCTCTGCAGTTTGTCTCAGGAAGATTTTAAAAAATTCCCAATTTGGTGTACCCCTCATGTACATTAGTCAGGCAGAGTTAATGGAGCTGTCTATCACTCCCAGCTCTCTTCCATGAGCAGGCAGCAATAGCTGCCCCAGCTGACTCAGCTATGATAGCTTGTTATTCGTACACTGACTGCAGTGCCCTTGGGTGGGCTCATCTCTGAGATCTAAAACTACATTGGGCATATGTATCCGTATGCCCATGTTAACCCTAAAGGTGATTTTTGCAGATTTTCTTATATGGAAAAATTGTCAGTCCTATTTGTGGATAGAAACGAATATATTTGCACTGATATTTTGCCGTATTAAATTCTTACTCATTGCTGGTATAAATGAGAAGAAATGGGAGGAGTATCCAGGAGTTCAATTGATCTCTGACAGAAACAACTAATCAAATGAGACAGAAATGCAACTAGAACATAATCAGCAGTTGCTCAAAATATCCAGGACCAAATTGTAAATATAAGATTATTTTTTAATGAAAAGTTGATTAAAAATTTTAAAGTGCAAGATGATTAAATAGATCTACCCCTCTCTCTCTCCATATATATATATACATATATCAGTGGTTATTTAACATTAAGAAATACTTCAAAAGATATCCCTAAATATTGAAGTAAGATTCCAGCGTTCATTTACCTATATTTTCATTGTTTCCAAATTTGAAAAATTCAATGCATGTAAGGAAAGTTGAGATTATGTTTGATTGGATTCAATGATGTATATTATGCTCTTCTCATCCCCGATACTACCTAAACTCTATGAGAATTATATCACTTTTCCTTTTACAATCTTTAATTCTTGGGTGTAGGACTTTCTGTCATGTATTTCCCTTTCCCTCGATTTCATCATTTTTGAATCAGCTAGAGATCCAGCCATGTAGCATCTTTGACACGTCAGAATGATTATTTCTGGAGAACTGTCACGTTAGATCACCTTTCAGTCCTATGTTCAAGTTTGCACTGGAGTATTTAATTCATGGACTGCCTTTCTGAGTTTGACAGCATGATGCAAAGAATAGAGTGATAGATGTGAGATGTACCCCTGGAATTTGAATGATTTACCCCGTGTTTGTAATCGGAATGGAAATATTACCAAACACATTAGCTCTGATAAATAGATATGTAGAGATAGAGGAATAGATAAAGGATGGATAGATAGCATTATTTTTTTGTAGAGTTGGTGAAGCCCAGATGAGTAGAAATTGCATTTTGCAATCAAGAACCTATTTCTATTTCTCTTAGAAACTTTACATCCTGACTGAAACAACAACATAAACCATTTGGTGCTTAAACTTCTAGAGAAGTAAATTTGATGTTGCTTTAAGCAATTGTCCCGCTCATACTAAGACATTATAGGCTTTTGAAAAATGATTGTCATGGATATTTCCCTCTTAACTGTCACCAGCAGGATAGGGCATTGTTCCCCTTCTATGTGCTTCAGTTTAGCAGGAACCACCATTTCCTTATTGTCAAATAATTGGAATGCTTGCATTCTTCTTCAGGGTTTTCTATCTAAAAATAGTGTGAGAGACTTCATAGCTATTACTAGATGAAGATGCTTCAAAAGAGGTCAGTGATATCCAACAGCAGGAAAGGAGAGAAAAAGAGCAATATTATCTGTCAAGGTATCAAGTTAGAAGTAATTAAACAATTTGAGGCTAGTGAAAACCTTAGCCACATCAATAGAATGTTAGGGATTACATGCTCTATAGTTTAAAAAGCAGTGAAAACAAATGATCCATCTGTTAATAATTCAAATCATGTACTAAATCCTTGCCCTGCAATTTATTTTGCAAATAGTTTTGCTCTTAAGGATTTTTAGTTTATTTCTTTACAATCGTGATTCTCCCTTTAGTAGATACTTCCTTTAATTCTAGCATTTAAGCTTTCCAGAGGCAATTTTTACTTTTGACAAAATAGGCCTCTGTTTTAATCATGGGAATTGGAATAAAGCAGGATTTGATTAATAGAAAACCACCCTTCATTAAACAATCATGAAATGTTTCTAATCTGTTAATAGATTTTGGGGTAAGCCACTTAGAAATATGACCGGGTTTAGTATTTGTTGTAAATTTCTACTTCCTGCCTTTCCAACTCATTATAAAATAACTTTAGAGTCAATTTATTTTTAATATGTGAAAATAATTATTTTGTTCAAAGAGAATTATGCTTGCTCTTATAAGCTGTTATAAATTTAAATGACTCAATAAATGATTGTGCTTCCAGTAGCCACCGTAGTCTCATCTACTTCTAAGAAACACGTTCACCTGTACTGACAAAGATAGCCATCTTAAGAAATATTTGCCAGCAATGGCAATAAAATATCTTAAAATGAATGATAAATATCCACTGTGTTTTATAGTGGGGTGGTTTCACATTAAGTTAACTGGCAAATTATCAATTGACTGATAAATGAATTAAATATACATCTTAAATTGCAGAATTATTTTAAAGGTAATTGCATCTCTTCAGGGTGCCTTTAACCACAGTTAATTACTATTATAATGTGGAGCTAGGATTTCACTGCATTTTTAACAAGGGTCCAAACCACCTTTGGAATTTGCCCCCTTGTGAGTCTTCAACAGATATTTAAATCGCTTTCTAATGACATGCATTATACGGGGTTTAGCAACTAAGGCAAAAATCATTAAACCTTCCATTTTCATTTACAATGCTTCTCATTTCTAATCAGTGTTCTCCCCCTCCATCCCCCGCCCCATTCTTTCCCTGTACTATTTAAACCATTTATTTTCTTTCTTGTGACTTTCACATATCCTACAATAAATCTTGAAGAAACACTTCTGGCTCACATTTCAGTTGCTATTTTATAAAAATTGATTTTTTATGCTGAAGGCTTTATTTTATTAAGGAGATTAAAACAGGAGGAAATGATGCTTCCTCTCTCATGACTTATTAAAAGATACTTACTATAATCACTTGGGCTGTTCTACCCACCGAACCTAACGGAGCAATGGCACAGTCTGAGAAAATATCCAGATTGTGAGTTGCCTCAAGCTTATACAATTGGGTGAGGTCTGTTTCAGAAAAACAGAAGAGAAAAAAAAAGAGCATCTTCATTTTGTATGGTTTAGGAAAATATAGAATTCCTGTGGTCACAGGGCTAATGTTCCTCTCCCGGCCTTGAAAAAAGTCCCTGGGAATGAAAAGGCATGCAGGTAAGCGTCATTAGATTTATAGTAAATGAGTCACTGTCAAGAATACTTTCTTCAGCTTCCATCTGTGTTTTGAATAGCCTGGGCAGACCCAGTCAATGTGAAAATACTGACTCTGTAGAAGAGTAAGTCTTCTTGGTTTCCATATGGGTTTTTGTTGTGCTAGTGATTGTAGAAAGTTAATTTATTAGATTGTAGACACCTTATTCTTTTTTTAACAAGTGGGTATTAAAAACTCATATAAGGTTTACTGTCAGAGCTATGCACAGCGGCCACTCTCCTCGTCTGCTTTTGTACTAGAATGATGCCCATCCACATTGTATTCTTAATTCACCCATGTTCTGTTTCATTAATGATTATGAAGTACTTATTCCAAGTTTCTCCTAGCAATCGTTTGGTTCTCTCCACACTTAACAGATTCAAATGTTTCTAGAATGCCCATTAAATCATTTCTTTCATTATAAAAGCTTTATATTAACTATAACATGACAACAAATTTCTCATGTGAGTGTAGAGCTGAACAAATCTTTAAAAACTGGACACACTTATATCACCAACCACAAGATCACAAAATATAGCAATAAAGTGCCCAAAAAGCTCCTCTTAATGCTACTTTCTAGCCAACATAACCCTCACCAGTGATCGCTCCTGTCTTGTCTAGGCATGTATGGATGCTTGACCTGATTTTTTTTCTCTGGGTTGACTTTCATTAAACAGAACCAAACCATGTGTGCTTGACATTTTCTCTTCTGTGTGAGGCTGGGGAGTCTAGAGAAACAAAACCAGTGACACTCATCTATGCAGAAGAAAGAAATTTATATTAAGACGCAATCTTGAATCAAGAAGGAATTCCTGCCCAATCCAACTATGTCCATCTATCCCAGTGGTTCTCAACCTTCCTAATGCTGTGGCCTTTTAATACAGTTCCACATAGATTGTGGTGATCTGCCAACTATAAAATTATTCACATTGCTACTTCATCACTGTCATTTTGCTACTGTTATGAATCATGCCATCTCTGTGAAAGGGTCGTTCAACACCCAAAGGTGTGGCGACCCACAGGTTGAAAACCGCTGATCTATCCAATGATAGCCAATGCACTCTTCAGACTCAGGTGCCTGCCTGCAAACCAATGCTATAGAAAGGTGAAGTAGGATGCAGAAAGATCACAGACCGGAGGGTGCAGAGCTGATTGGTTCCAAGGTCAATAAAAACAAGGCATGGAACTGACATCTTTCATGGTTGGGTGGCTCATGTGAGGCTGCCTCTGGAGGCAGGCACAGGGTCCCAATGAAGTCCCAGAAAAAAAGAAGGCAAAAGAACAGAGAGAGTAAAGAAGGGTCCCCAATATCTTATAAAAAGGCCACATTACTGAGGAAGCGTTCTGAGGAAGGCTACCACTGCACAAGTGCAAGTTGGCATACAATCTAATTGCCAGCTTCCTTCATATTAGTGTTGTGAGATTTACTCAAAGTGCTGCATGCAGTTGTAGACTGTTCAAAAATGTGTAATTCATACTAATTTTTCCAGTTATAAGTAAATTAAATTATTTTAAATTATATAAATATACTTAAGATATAAATAATATACGTGTAAAATAATAAACTATAAATAATTATTGATTTCTTCTTAATTACATCATTTATTAATTTCATGACTATAGCCAAATCAAAACTTTCATATATAATTATTTAAGGAGACTCAAAATTATTTACAATATATTATATCAATGTCCTAAGGCTAATGTTAGATGACTTTAAAAAGAATAAACACAAGATGTATATAATTACTTAAAGTGTCTCAATTACTTATATGTTTCAATTTCACATGCATAATTCTAATGTAGAGCTAACTGAACTGGTAATCACAAGGTCAGTGGACTCAAATCTATTAGCTACTTAATGGCAGAAAGATAAGGCTTTCTGTTATTGTAAAGATTTGGTGTCAGAAACCCGAGTTATCAGTTCTATGCAGTCCTATATAGTTGCTCTGAGTCCACATCAATGCTATGGCCAGCCATGGCTGTAGTTTTGGGTTAACGCTAATGATTTAGTATTTCTTGGCTAAGTGAAATAAATATGTGTGCGTGTGTGTGCGCGTGTGTATCAATCTAGCTCAGTGGTTCTCAATCTGTGGGTTGTGATCCCTTTGGGGGTCGAATTACCCTTTCACAGTGGTCGCCTGATTCATAACAGTAGCAAAATTGCAGTTATGAAGTAGCAACGAAAATAATTTTATGGTTGGGGATCACCACAGCATGAGGAACTGCATTAAAGGGTTGAGGCATTAGGAAGGTTGAGAGCCACTGCTCTAGCTAATGTGAACTTTAATGGAATCCCTCGATAGTGCACATTTTAGAAATATTCAGCTGCTAATCAGAAAGTGGAGATCCTAGTCTGCTCAGAGGTGACTTGGAAGAGATGCCTATCTAGTTAATCCTGAAAAGTCAGCCAATGAAAACTTTCTAGAGCACAAATCTACACTGACTTACCTAAGGCTACCATAATGTAGAATCAATTTGATGGTCAATGGTTATGATGTTTAACAACTATTTTCATCACTTCAACTCTTATAAGAAGAGTAGCAAAGTGGTCAAGATTTCCAATTTAGAATCCTTTATTTAATAAGCTTATGTATTGATTTATTTATTTACTTATTTACTGACTTATTTATTCTACCAAGGTTCTTTTACCATCTGTTGGCTTTGGTTGATTGTTTTTTCATTCTTTCTTAAAATCATTTTTCTTTAAAAACAGAAGTAGTCATGATTTATATATGATATAAAATTTCATGACTATAGCCAAGTCAATTTTTATTTGGTCTTCTTTATTCAATATACAACTTTCACATGCATACGGGGTGATTAAAAGTACCTACCATGACTTAAGTCAGCAACACTGCCATCTTCAAAGTGATATAAAATAAGCAGCAAATTCATGAATTATTTGATTTCTTAAATGCTGCTTCCATGAGCTTCAATTGTTTCTAAAAACAAATAAATCCTTGACAACTTCAATCTTTTTCCCATTTATCATAATGTTACCTATTGGTTCAGTTTTAAGATTTAAAAAAAATATATTGGCTTGACATTCATATAGAAAACTAGAGTCCTTGACCTTCACCAGGAAGTGTTTCAAATCTGCCTCACGTTCAGCAAGCTAGGTGAGAAACCTGCAATTAGCCCTCCTGCAATTCTGATACCTCATATTCATAGAGCTCAGCTTCTTAGATTGTTTGCTCTGTATACAGATTGAATAAATATGACAACAGCACAATAAGGCTACAACATTGAGGCAGACCGTTTATGATTCTAAACCATGAAGTTTTCCCTTGTTCTATTCATACCACAGCATCTTGGTCTATGTACAGATTCCACATAGCACAATACTATGCTTTGTTCATCAGTTTCTTCCTACATTTAAATCAGCATTCCATTGCTTCCTGGAGGGTTGTTTTTCACTAATGACTTCAGTCTGAAATAACTGTCTCATTGTCCATTTTCCTCTTTTCCAATGACCTTCTACTTTACCTGAACACTAGATCTGTATCATATGCTACCTCTGGAAATTCTGGAACATCCATCATTTCTTTTTAGTGCAGTGAATCTGTGTGTTTCTTCTAATATCTTTTTAGTACTTCCCTACATAATGTAATATTTTGTCCATTAATTTCTTAAACACTGTAACTCCAGGCTTGAATTGTATTTCAATTCCTTCACTCTAAGACATTTTGAATGTGCCCTCTCTTTTACACTTTTAACACTAGGGCTTTGCACATTTTACTATAATATGAGACAAACGAGAAGAGCAATTTTTAAACAATTAATGAAGGGGAGGAAAAAAGTTTGCTTTGATTTTAGAAATATAATTTAAGTACTTTGGCATTTAGTTTTACCTCTTTTTTTCCTTACAAAATTCTCTTTCATTAAAGTGAAAAAAGAAAGAAAGAATTTGTCCGTAAGTTGATGTCAACTGATGGCAACCCCATGTGCATTAGAGTGTATCTGTGAACCATGGGGTTCCAATTATTGATAGTTGTTGTTTTATCAATTGGTGAATAGGCATTTTTCTGAGATGCCTCTGAGTGGACACAAAATGCCAACCATTCTATTATTAACTGAAAACCGAAATATTTGCACTGCCTAAGGGCGTATTGCTGTGGCAGATGCTCAATAAATATATGTTGACTCTATATATTCATGATAGGTAATCTTACCATATTGCAGGGTTCTTTTGTAAGAAGATTTATGTAAGCTTCTTGGAAAATACACATAATTTTAAGATTATTGTATTATACCAAGATCAATTAATAAAATTATTAAATAAGATAATAGAATATATAATGATAATACACATGTAATGTGAAATCAATGAGGAACATGACTTGAATAGTATTAGAAGTTAATACACTTGGTTTTCTTTATTTTATAATACTAATAATTAAGCCTAGACATATTAGTATAATCATATTTTTAGAATCACAACTTTATCTCTAAAATATATATTGTCCAATAGAATACAAAAGTTTATAGAATGAATAATTTGCCATGACCAAGTGGGATTAATTCCAGGGATGGCTCAAAATTCAGAAGTCCATCAGCATTGATAATTAAAAGGATAAAAACCACATTATAATATCAATAAATGCAAAAAAGCATTTGACAACATCCAACAGCTATTCCTGCTTAGACACTCAAGAAGATAGGATTGGAAGGAAAATTCCTCAATATAATAAAAGCTAAATATCAGCGGTTCTCAACCTTCCTAATGCCACAACCCTTCAATACAGCTCTTCATGTTGTGATGACCCCCCCAACCATAAAATTATTTTTGTTGCTACTTCATAACTGTAATTTTGCTACTGTTATGAATCAGGAGACCCCTGTGAAAGGGGGTCGTGACCCACAGTTTGAGAACCACTGCTATATATGAAAAGCCAACAGCCAACATGGTAGTCAATGGGGAAAAAATGAAAACAATCTCCCTAAAAAGGGGAAACAGACAAGGATGCTCCTTGTCCTCACTTCTATTTAACATCTGAGGAGACAGGAGGCGCATGCTGGGCCCGGGCTCTGTTCTTTGGTCAGATTGGCTCTAGAGCCTTTGATTGCTTTTTCAAGCTGTTCCCTGGCTCCAGCCATCTCATTGTCCTGACATGCCATCAAAGCACAGGGCTGCATTTTCCCCTTGTGGCACTTGGAGTTTCCTGGGCCCAAAGGCTTGACAGATATCTCAGTGGGGAAGGGGTGGAGGGGTGGGGAGGTTCAAGATATAACAGGTAAAAAAAAAAAAAAGCTAACAACATATGGCAAAAGAAAGACATCAGGGTATTCATCTGGAGGAATAGGAGGTGAAATTATCGTTATTCACAACTTATATGAGTGTATATATGGAAAACCCCAAAAGCTCCACAAGAGGAGTACTGGAAGTAGTAGAAGAATATGACAGAGTAGAAGGATACAAGATCAACAAACAGGAGTCTATCAGACTGCTATATATATCAGACAAGTCCACAGAAGAGGAGATCAAAAAGGTAGTATCCTTCACAATAGCTAAGCACAGAATGAAATAGCTAGGGATATATACCTGACCAAAAAACACCCGAAAAGATTTTTATGCGGAGAACTAGAGAATGCTATTACAAGAAACCAAGAATGACCTCCATAAATGAAAGGATATCCCATGCTCATGGATCAGAAGACTTAATATAGTTGTCAGTCCTGTCCAAGGCACTATACAAGTTTAATGCTATTTTGATACAAATACCAATGTCTTTATTCAGAAAATTGGAAAAACTGACTGCCAACTTCATATGGAGAAGAAAGAAGCCCAGAATTAATACAGAACTCCTCAAGAAAAGGGACAAAGTTGGAGGGCTTGCTTTACTGGACTTTGGCACCTACTACACAGCCACAGTGGTCAAAACAGTGTGGTACTGGTATAATGACAGATATTCAGACTAATGGAAAGGAACAGAAAGCCCAGAAATGAAATTATCTGCATACAGACAACTGATTTTTAAGGCCCCCACAAAAAAACAAATGGGAAGCAGACAAACTCTTCAACAAGTGGTGCTGGAAAAAAATGGCTGTCTACCTGCAAAAAAATGAAACAAGATCCTTACCTCACCCCGTACACAAGAATAAATTCAAGGTGGATCACAGACCTCGAGGTAAAACCTCAAACCATTAGGGCCATAAATGAAGGAATTGGAATAAATCTAAGAACGTTAGCACAGGAAATACATAGGCTATTGGAAACAGGGAAGGACACAAGCACAGAGGAAACACAAATTGACAAATGAGATATACTGAAGATAAAACACGTGAGGACATCAAAAGACTTCATCAGGAGAGTATTAAGAGAACCCACATACTGGGAAAACATCTTTGGCAATGAAATATCAGACAAATACCTTATTACTAAAATCTTCAAAACTGTAGTAGTCTACAATAAGAAAAAAAAGCAAATACCCCACTGAAGAAATGAACAAAAAACCTGAACAGAAGTTTTACAAGGGCAGAAATCTAAATGCCCAACAAAAGTATGAAAAAACATTCTTAATCATTAGTCATAGGGAAATGCAAATTAAAATAACTATGAGATACCAACTAACACCCTCAAAAATAGCCCAGTTAAAAATAAAACAGAAAGCAACAGTGTTGGAGGGGTTGTGGTGAGATAGGTACTGTCACTGCTGGTGGTCCTGTAGGTATGTGCAGCCATTATGGAAATCTATATGGTGATACCTAAAACAAATGGAAATTGAGCTACTATCTGAGCCAGCAATCCCCCTACTGGGCATATACCCAGAAGACGTAAGAGACAGGGATCTGTGAGGATAGGATAGGATGGTGTGAGGGAGGGAGGAGAATAAGAGGAACTGATACCAAGGGTTCAAACAGAAAGAAAATATTTTGAAAATGATGATGACATATGTACAAATGTGTCTGATAAACTTGATGTACGGATTGTTATAAAAGCTGTAAAAGTGCCCCCCAAAATGATTTATTTTTAAAAATTGAAAGATTGAACTATTGAATTATAGAGTATGTAAATTATTTGCCAATAAAACTGTTGGGGGGAAAGTAGGGAAAAATGATGTATTTGTTGGTAACTCTTTGAATATCCTGTAGTTTTCATTTAAACTATATTTCCCTGCCTATGATGTTGAATATGAATGGACATAGGTCTAGAAATTTAGGTTAATTCTTAATATTTACCCTAATATCTCATTTTTCCCTCTTGCGAACCCAAAGGACAAGGTCTTTCAAACACATGCCTGTTATCTACCCAAGGGAAACAAATAGGTGAAGAACTGATGTTGAGAGATTGAACCTATGAAAATTGATGTCTGTAAAGAATGCGTGCAGTATGGCAGCCTATGCCTCGAGAACTGAGAGTAAATACACTGCAGGTAGCCAAAGTCTATAGATGGAAGGAACATACCTTATCACAGGAAATGGAAATGACCCACCCACAGAGCATCTTCACGCTGTGGGGACAATCTTCCTGCTAAGAGTAAGACCTAAGGACTGGCTACTGGAGCAAACATTAGGACACCTATTGCTTCTCTTAGATAACAGTGAAAGGACCACTAAGAGAAAGAAAACTGGAATAAATTCATCATAGCTTTACTAGCATCGTTGGAAATAGGGATACAGGTGCAGAAATATTTACCTTAACCCCAAACTGAATACCTATTATATGTCTACTATTGAATTGGAGACACAGACTGGTCCCACCCTCTTTGGTTAAATAGAGAATCAGTTCCTTTAAAAATGTGTGTAGATGGTACTAAATAAATAATAATATGCAAGATATCAAATCCACAGGTCAAAATAAGACATTTTAAAAGTATGACTTAACAAAATGGGGAGAACTTGGTAGGAAGAGTCAGCAAAGCAGTGGGGTACTAGCACCTGAACTCCTTAAAAAGTAGGTAAGAGAGAAAAAAATAAGTGGGAAGAAAATGCACACCTATCAGTTTTAGGTGATAGCATGGAAAAGGGCTTTAGCTAGAAAATGAGCGTAATATATTCAAAGGGAGTAAGAGGCTCTCTCTCAGCTCATACTGGGAAGCAGTGAGATCCAAAATTACATGTGTGAGGCCGAGATGGGATTTTGAAAAGACAAGCCGGTCATGGCAGTGAATACCCTATGGCTTCTTGTCTGCTTCTGAGAGCCACTCATCTGTTATGATGAAAAGGTTCTGAGCGTGTTTCTGTAAAACCCCGGTTGTTATGTTGTGCAGATTGATTTTAGGTTTAAAAACAGGCTCTTTGTGAGAAGGAAGAGCATTATGAATCCAAGCGTCAAACTGCCAGTGCTCTTTAGCAAAATTATAAATGCTAATCCACACTGAATTTTGTTACTCTTAGTACACTCTAAAGTGCACCACTTAGAAGGCAGAATTCGAGAGTAATTGAGGAAAATGTTCCAAATGTGTAATGAATCTATTCTTGCATTAGATGCATAGGCTCTGCATTTAATGCAAAAGTTATTTAAACAAGATTTTGAAGGATGCTTCAGAATTAGCAAAGGAAATAATTATGAATAGCCAGTAGCAGGGATAACCAGTTACCTGGAATCAAGTAGATTTCCACTGATGACAAACACATATGTTTTTAAGTAGACTTGTTTGCTAAGGGTTTCAAATGACTGATTTTTTTAAAACCATTTTATTGGGGGCTTGTACAGCTCTTATCACAATCCACCCATCCATTCATCCATCCATTTGTACACATGTTGCCATCACCATTTTCAAAATATTTTTTGTTGTCCATCCTCCTGGGATGGGGGCTATATGTAGATCGTTGTGATCGGTTTTTTGTTTTTGTTGTGTGTGTGTGTGCGTGTTTCTATTTTATTTGTAAGGCAACAGAGGTTCAGAGACTTTGACTAATTTATTTAGAGTTTTTATGTACACAATATAAGTGAATACAGATTAAGTGAAGTACTGCAAGCTCATATCTCTTTTCCAAGTTAGTAATTAAAAAAATACAAACAAATTTATGTAAGAATATTTTGAAGGACATTTCACAATCTTCTTTTTCCCTTTGGCAGGGGGAGGGGTCAGGATTACTAAACCTTTCCATATCAGCTAAGCATTCAATCCATCCAGGGAACCCAGAAGCAGAGTAACCTATCGATATTACAGGAAAGAGTTGTGATCTTCAGCCTTCTGCAGCTAAGCAAACAAAACTGGCTTCTTTGCACAATTCAGAAAACACATTCTTACAACCCCGATAAAACTAGGAAAGTAAGGACAGCGCTTACATCTTCAAAATTGCTGAGTCAGAATTAACGACAATAAGTTTTGTTTTCTGAGTAGTTTTTCCTTGGAAAATCAATAATTTACATCTTTCTTTAGGGAGTCACACATTCAGGCAAAAGACATGTGAACATTTTTGGTCATTTTTCATTAGTCTTCCTGTAGAATGTGGTAGAGTTAGTAATGTGACAGGGCCACGGCGACAATAGCAATTGCTTAGAAAATAGATGATGACAATTTTAATTATGTTTAATTTCAATAAATATTAAGAAACAACACACATTCTTGTAGAAGCAATGGAGTATTTTAAACTTCAAAGAAAATAGGAATTATTTTTTATGAATTCTCCTGACCCAGTTGCTATTCAGAAAGAATAAGATTTTGTACTTTTAAATTTTAAGCTCTACATTCATAAATGATGTGACCCTATGTTAAAAATGCAATCAGAAAATTGAATATTCTCTTTTCTTGGCCTACTGATAGCATTTCAAACTGTTGAGCACTTGTTAGACAAACAGTGATTTATCTTTCTTGTGATTTTTCTTTCTGATATTCATTAATGTCATCTCTAGAAGTCTCTTTCTATGAATTGACAAATATTTTTAAAGTTTTACTCTTGTGTTTTTGTTTTAAACTTTCTATCAGTACTTTGTCATTTCCACACATGATGTATACTATAGTATTTACAATATAATAGCACAGCGGCTGACACATGATCCACTGTAATATTTGTTGAATGAATAAATTAGTGAGTCATGATTTTGCCTGTTGGGATTTATGTGCAAAGCCTATCTGGAACAGGACATTTCTAATGCTTAAACTTAGAATTCTAAATGACGATCTTATTTTGAAGTATCTTAGAAGATCTGTGTTATTCAGGCTTTGTAGACATAAGCTACTTCATTTATGCTCTTGTTTTGTGAAGGAGAAAATATAAAAGGATATAATTATTTCATTTTAAAAGAATAAAAATGGGACAATCAAGTAACTATATTTTTTCTTTTAATATATAAAATTTATACAGAAATAGTTTTGAGGATTAAAAGTTGAATGGTTAATATAAATAAATGAGAGCACAGAGTTTTATATAAAGAGGCTTCAAAAATTATTCATTAAAAAGTGAGATTTTACACAAATCTGTAAAGTAATCTCATACATATACATTTTGAAGTAGACACATTTATTCTTGTTTATCTAAGTTTATTGTATTTAGTATTTTCCTGGGGAGATATTTATCAGTCCTCATTCATAAGACCCAAATCATGTATTCAATGTAGACATTATTGTCCAATTTGATAACATTTAAATTTCCACAAAATATTTTTCACGAAACTGGCAACAAATGTAAATTACTTCCTGGGGTGAAGGAAGATTTTTTGAAATTCTGATATGCTGTCATATAACAAATATTATCTAATATTTTCTTCAAATCACTCATGACTGCAATTATCTTGAGATGCAAAACAAAACAGGAACAAAAGAAATGACTCCAGCATACGAGTCTCTTCTTCAAATGAGCTTTTGTTCTTTTACAAGGCCATGGATCAATTATCATCTTTATTCCAAGCATCTGCTTCACTGCTTTGATTTAATGAAAGGTTAGTTTGACCCTATAGTCAAACTGATTTTATTAAGTAGTAGAAGTAAAAATTATTGCCTGCAGATTATTTATGAATAGCAGGATTTCTAAGGATGAAGAGCTCACAACTTGTCAACTAACTGACCTTGGCAAGCAGATAAAGTTGACTGAACCTTAACTACTGTAGACAGTGTGAAGGAAAATAGTTTTATCTTCAGTATCAATACTAAATTACCCGACTAAAATTATGCATTGTTCCTATAAATTAATCCCATAATAAATTGATTCAGTGAAAACTTGATGGTTCAGAAGATGGTTCATATAAGTTCTAATAGTTCTCTACTTCTCACTAGATTAGTATTTATATAGTAAAAGGCAAGCTATCGCCTTTTGGCAGGTATTCTAGTACCTTAGGCATCTCTTAAGACACCTAAGTTATAAGTTCTAACGTAACTGAAGGGAAAGCTTTAATTTCTCAGAAAAAAAATCACCCTAGATTTTCTGCAGACACAAGTATTTTTAAAACAAGCTTGAAAAGATTGGTGCAAGAGACTCACATGGGAAATGGAAAATGACCAAATTTGTAAAATATGTGAAATCATGGAAAGCATTGCTGACCTTTCCCTCCAAATAAGAAAGAGAACTCCTCACACCCCCACCCCCCAAGCCTCTTGCAGGAACTTTGTCGTTCATTATTGATGTTAGACGCAGATGCTGGCTAGGATGGACACAAGATCAAGTTCTATCAGATTTACATAAACCACAGGGCAAAGAGACCCTGCAACGCTTCTGTTCATTTTCACTCAGTCTAGAAGAGGGTTGAGGTATCAAGGCTTGGCAGGTACTGTCAGTATTTTGCATCATGCTAGTGTAAACAGAAGGTCTAGCCAGAGAAGAGTGTGAGCTAAGGTGTTAGGATAATCAGCTAATTAACCACAGTGTGTCTGGAAGAAGGCAGTCATAGGAAGCTCTCCTGTGCAGGAATATTGACACTTTCAAGTTCTGAATAACAGCTAGCTGCTAAAAGATCTGTTTGCAGCTCTTAGTTTCAGAATCTACATGACAGTTGGGGAACGGTGGGAGACTGTGTTTTTATTTTAGATGATAAGAAAATGGCTAAAAACATAAACAGGCTGAAAATGCCCTAGAGGTTGAAAAATCTATTTATGCACTCATGTTTTAGGTAAATGTTTCAAATTTTGTTTCGGAATGTGCTGTTCTAAAGGGAGCACTCTACTTCTAGCAACAATTAAGACCTGCATCTCTAATGTGCACATTCATATGTTGCCAATATCAGCATGATCTCTAAAGGCAGTGGTAGTCCTGAATTCTCCAGACATCACTCACAAGCTACGGGTCGTCTATATTAAAACAGACACTGGGAGGCTGAGGAGCCATAGAGTCCACAGCATCCATGCTGGGCAAGCACTGTTCTGATTTCCAAGTGTACTGTCTGCATGTGGCAAATGTTCAGGGAAGGCTGTTGAGTGTAGACACTGCAGTAACTCATAGCAAACAGCAACTACGCTGCCACTCAGGCAGGATTTCTATATGTGAGTTTGACTGCTTGTCCTGTATTGTGGCAGGTTATCTTGACATTGTCTTTTGAAGGACACAGAGTTAAAGAGGAACAATTTGAAATAAGTTCACCTCTGAAAAGATTGTCATAATAATAACATCCTGGGGAAAATGGTAGGGATGATAACTATTTTCACAAAGAGTAACCAATCTCTAAGTTATCTTTAAACCACTGTGATAAGAAATAACTGTTAACTAAAGAGGGTTTTAATTCAGATGATTAAACTCTGAAATATCCTTTGTTTCTGATTTGTATTTTAAAATCCAAAATAAATAATTGTGGTTATGTATTTGTGGTAGTTATATAATCTGCTGTCAATTTGGGACTTAAGAGTGAATAGGTGGAGCTTCGCCTGTCAATCAGGCTGCAGGTTGATGACCTCACTTAGAGGTGCTAAGGAGATAAATAGCTCACCAGAGGCGGGATACACGCTCACTCCCTGTGAGATATTGCTGTTGAAAAACCACATGGAGAGAGGCTGATGGAGCCAGAGCTCTGGAGCTGAGGATCCACACCAGCAGTGAGATGCTTTTACCACCACTGCACCCACAAGGGTTTCCACGCACTGGCCTGTGATCTTTCTGTGTTTGGCATTATTGCATGTGTTGTGTCAGTCTGAAGAACCATTCATAGACTGATAATGATCATATGGGCTTAATATCAGATTTATGGACTTACTCTGGACTGGGCTGTTCAATAGCTCTTATATATAAAGTTCTTGAATTTCTCAGAGCTGTTTAGTGAAAATGGATGACAGAAGGTCAAAATGACTGAGAGTAAGCCTGGCTCTGGCTTGATTTTGTCAGAGACCTAATCCCATAATTTATATCAATAGAATAGTTTAGTTAAGGATTAAAATAAGCTAAATAAGGATTGAATGTGACTGTTTTAAGAATTGAGATTAGTATCTGATTATACTTTGTTTATACTGATTTCTTTTGCTTTTATTGTTGATATAATGATTGATAGAAATGATTATTGGGGAACATGAAATAGCTTGTAAGCCTTTGCCTTCAGCCATTAACATTTGAACCTCTAAATGGGTTGGGACATGCCTGCAAGGAACGCTCTGAAAAGATAAATGCAACCAAGTGCTTTGGAGTACTCAGAACATTTGCATTCCAAAATACTTGCTTACTTGCTGTTGACACATTGAAGGGAAAAAAAAGAACTCTGTATTTTTTTAATACTGAACTAGAGGTTTTCACTTGAGGCTAAAAAAATCTGTAAGCATGAAGAAACTCCTCTCAAGCACTGAACATTAAAAGAACCCTGTGGGCAGGCTGAAATGCCTGCTGGGTGACCACCTGGATCCACTTGTTAAGTGGAAGTGAGAGAAATGCAGCAACAGAGACAAGTTGACTCTGGCCACTGACACCCATGAACCTGGTTTACAGGAAGTAGAGGAGAAGATAAGAGCAGGTCGACTGGTAAGAAGTTCACCCTTGACCTAGCTCAAGGGTGCTGGGGTTGTTTAGAATTTGTGATGGGGCCCATGGTCAAAAGGCAAGGCAGCCAATGGGCACCCTAGTGAGGCAAAGTGAAGCAACCCACATTGAGTTGACCAGAACCCAGCCAGATGAAGAGAAGACCTTTGAACCTGTGAACTGATGCATATTACTGCTCACTTTATGGATGGTCTGTTTTGATTTGATTTGCTTATGGATGCAGATTCACAAAGTTCCAACTGGATTGAAGATTCTTCACATCAAAAAATGTGATTGTCTCCTCAGATCACTGGGTTGAAGTAAGTGGGCAGAATATAAATTGGATGCCCAAAGATGGGGGAATAAAGAGAGGCATGCAGTGGTTGGTTAACAAACTTTCATAGGTGGGGGAATATCTTCACAGGGTTATAGGATTAAGGTGTAGGTGTTACTTAACGGCAATTGTTAGACACAGGATATTTTTGTTTTGTTCACTTATAGAACGTTATGGTTAAATGAGGATGGAATATATTGAATTGTATGCATTTTAGTTTTATCCTGTGAGGTATAGATATAACTTTATTATGGTTTGTTTGAAAATTTTACATGTCAAAAGAGTAGTGTGGAAGTGTCAAATTGACAAAGTGTAGTTACATAATCTGTTCTCAGTTTGAGACTTAAGAGTGAATAGATGGAGTTTAGCGGTAAATCAGGTCACAGCTTGATGACCTCATTAAGAGATGCAAAGGAGATAAATAGCTCACTGGAGGCAGGACACACATGCTCACTCCCTGGGAGACATTGCTGGTGACAAGCCCCATGGAGAGAGGCTGATGGATCAAGAGCCCTGGAGCTCTCATGTGGAGACTCATGCCACTGTTGAGATGTTTCCATGACCACTGGACCCACAAGATTTTCCATCCACTGGCTCGTGTCATCTGCATATGCCAGATTGTTAATACATCTTCCTCCAAATATAACTTCTCAGATTATTTGCTCAGAATACAAATACAGTAAGTATGATGAGGGCATACAGCCCTGATGTACACCTCTGTTGCTTTTAAACCATGCAGTGTTCCTTGTTCTGTTCACACAACTTTCTCTTAATCCATGCACAGGTTATGAGTGAGCAAAAGGAAGTGTTCTGGAATTCCCATTCTTCTCCAATTCATAGTTTATTATGGTCTACACAGTCAAATGCCTTTTGCATAGTCAATAATACACAAGTAAACAAATTTCTGATATTCTCTGCTTTGAGCCAAGATTCATCTGACATCAGCGATTGATATCCCTTCTTCTGTGCCTTTTCCTCAATCTAGCCTGAATTTCTGACAACTTCCTGTCCATGTACGGCCACAACTGTTGTTGGCTGATCTTCAGGCAAATTTTACTTATATCAATGATATAGTTCTATAATTTGCTCATTCTGTTGGATCATCTGTGTTTTGAATGGATATAAATATGGATCTCTTCCAATAGGTTGGCCAAGTAGCTGTCTTCCAAATTGTTTTGCAACAGGTGAATGAATGCTTTTAGTGTTTCATCAGCTTGTTGAAACATATCAGAAGCCTTGTTGTTGGCTACGCTTTCAGTGCCTCTTGGACTTCTTCCTTCAGTGCTATTATGTCTGCATCATATATAGCTTCTTGAAATGTTGCAATGAGGAAAAGTTCTTTTTGGCATCATGAACCTGAGTATTCTTTGCATCTTTTTTTAAATGCTTTCTGCATTATTCAATATTTTGCATTTAGGATCTTTCACTATTACAACACAAGGCTTGAATTTTTTCTTTAGTTCTTTCAGATGAAGATATATTGCATATATTCTTTATTTTTGATTTTCTAACTCTGGTCTCTTCACATTTCTTTTTTATTTTAATTTTTTTCACATTTCATTATAATACTCTACTTTTAATTTTGTTCTGCCCTTTAAAACTTTCTGTTCAGTTTTTTTATTATATAATTTCTTCCCTTTGTCTATGATTAAGACAAGTTTCTCTCCTGACATGCAGTTTGATCTTTTCTTTCCTTCTTGTCTTTTTAATGAATATTTCATTTTCCATATGTGATAATCTTCTGTCATTGAGGTATTTTTGAAATTCAGGTGGGGTATTTTGGCTTCCATGAGGTTGCTTTCAACTTATTCAGTTTCAACCTGAACATACATATGAGCAACTGATGGTCTGTTTCGTAGTGGCACATAGTCTCGTTTTAGCTGTTGATATTGTGCTTTTCTGTCATCTCCTCCTCTAGATGTTGTCAATTTAATTGCTCTGTATTTCATCTGGAAAAGTCCACATTTAGAATTGCCTTTTTTGTTGTTGAAATATATTTAAGATGGAGAAGTCAAAATAAAAGATGAAGAAGTCATTGATCTTGTGAAATTTGATCACCCAATCTTCCCTCTTAGTACTGTCACCAAGGCCATATTTTCCAACTAATGTTTCTTCCTCTTTGTTTCCCAGTTTTGCCTTCCAAACACTAATAGTTATCACTGCACCTTGATTGCATGCTTGATCAGTTGCAAGCTGAAGAAGTTGTTTTAAATTCCTTATTTTATACATCCCTAACTTTTGTAGTTGAAGTTTTATTCATTGAATTCCTTTGTATGTGGACAGATATCATCCTATCAGAGACAGCATGCTACTTCAAGATTGATCTTAAAATGTCATTTATGATGATGAATGCAACATCATTCCTTTTGAATCTATTATCCTGATTTAGTAAACCAGAAGATTTTATGATTGAAAAGTACTGATACCAGTGCAATTCGGCTCACTAATACCTAGGATATACATTTTTAATGAATTCCAATTTTCCTAGATTCATATTTTGTACAATACAAGTTCTAATTATTAATTGATGTTGGCAGCTGTTTCTTCTCATTTTGAGTTGTCACCCCAAAGCAAATGAAGGTCCTAAAGGCATGGCTCTAGACAGCTTTACTCCATCTAGGTCATATGGTCAAGGTGACTTTCACATTGGTTCTTACTCAGTGTTGATTTGTACAACTGAACGGAACACTACCTACCCCTGCACCTTGATAGTTGTCATTCTGTGAAGATTCAGTCTTTTATTCTAGCCACTGGGCTCATACATCTCATTGAGGGACTATTTTTTCCCTCCCACTAACTTCTCACTTACCAAATATGATGCCCTTTTCCATGGACTGGTTCCTCCTAATAGCGCTTCAAGAAAAAGTTTCACTATCCATGTATATAAGATAAATTCTGTCTGAACTTCTTCTAAGACAAATTTGTTTGTTCTTCTGGCAGTCCGTTATATAGTCAAAATTCTTTGTGACTATTTATTCAAATGTATCTATTCTTTTTTGGTCTTACTTATTCATTGTCCAGCTGTCAGAAATATATGAAACGATTAAAAATATTTGGGTCAGATGCACCTTAGTACACCAAGTAATATATTGCTTTTTGACATGTTAAAAAGTTTTTGCAGTAGATTAGCCCAATGCAATATACTGATTGATTTATTGAATATTGCTTCTATGAGCATTGTTTGTGGATTCTCTTAAAATGAAATAATTTTCTCCATTTATCATACTTATTGGCCTAGCTGCATGGATTTTTCTTTACCTTACACAGTTATAATCCATAGAAAAAGCTATAGTATTTGGTCTTCATGAGAGGTGTTTCATGTCTATTCACTCTCAACAAGCAAGACTGTAGAAGCCTCCACATTTTTCAGGTTGTTGATGTGTCTTCCTGGATCCTTTCTCATATTGTTCAAATTCTTAACTTATTTGCTCAGTATACATGCTGGAAAAGTATACTGAATGGACTTGACCTTGACGCATCTCTCCTAATTTTAAACCAATCAATAGTTATTTGATTTGTTTAAACCACACCCTCTTGGTCTATGGACAGGTCCTGCAAAAGATAAACACGTGTTCTGGAATTCCCATTCTTCTCTCTGCTATTCACAGTTTATTTAGATTCATAGTCAAATGCCCTTGTATAGTCAATAAAAATGAAGTAAACATCTTTCTGATATACTCTGCTTTTATCCAAGATCCCTCTCATGTCACCAATGATAGCTCTCCTGCCAAGTCCTCCTTTGAATCTGCCTTAAATTTCTGGGAGTTTTCTGATGATGTACTATTACAACTGGCTTTTGTTTTGTTTTTAATTATCTCAGCAAAATTTTACTTGCATATGATTTCATGAAATTGCTTATTAATTTCCACATATTCAAAGTGCACCTTTCTTTGGACTGAACACAGATATGGATCTCTTCCAATGGTGGGTCAGCAAATTTTTATCAAAGTTCCTTGGCATAGACTAGTTAGTGTTTCCAGAAGTGCGTTTGTTTATTGAAACATTTCTAATAATATTACATCAGTGCCTGGCACCTTTTTGCTGTTGTTGCTAATATCTTAATTGTACTTTGTATTTTTTTTCCTTTCAATACTCTAGGTACTTGATTATAAGCTACTCCTTGAAATGGTTGAATAGTAACTAATTATGCCCGGTACCATGACCCTGTACATTATTTCTATGTGATAGCTACAAGCCCAGCAGCCATGTTACATGGGACTAATGCAGCAGGAATTGTGAGCATTGGATCTTTTATTCTTCTAGGAGATGTTCCAGCCCCCTCTTTTTTGAAAAAGAGACATGTTTCTCTATTGTTTCAACTAAGTCAAACTTTATTGCTTAATTTGTTGTTTTTCATCCAAACTTCTAATTCATTGTCAAAACAAGTTGATTTATCCTGAGTTATAGTCATGCTTCTTTTGAAATGATAAGTAATTTGTATTTTCTCACAAGCTCTTCTCTCATTTGCTCTGAGATCGATGATCCATTCTTTGAATTCTGGAAATAATTGCAGTCCATCCACATGTAATTTTAAAAGTTATTTTTGCATTTTTATAAACTTTTTTACTGAAAGACAACGCACAGATAAAAAATATAGATGCATAGTTCAATAAAATTCCAGAAGCTAAATAAAAACCTGTACTTTTTATGAGTATTCTTGAAAACATATCTATGAATACTTCTAATTATTGCTATCCATAAAAGGCGGACAATTACCTTCGCTTTTAATGACATAGATTGATTTTGTCTAAATTCTAAGTGGATAGAATTATATGGTATATACTTTTTTGTATCTGATTTGTTTCACTAAATATTATGCAATTGAAAGTCATTATTGCTATTGTAAGCAGAATTTGTTTTGTTTCATGATTCCCATTCATGTTTCTCCTTAGTATTTTGTAGTGTACTATGGCACAATTTTCATTTCTATTTTACTCAGATGTACATTTTTTTCCATTTTGGTACTATAATATTGATGTGAAAATTATTTTACTATCTTTTCAAATTGTGCATTTCTCTTTGTTGTATAATTAGAACTGTAATTTCTGGGCCTTAGGAAATGGTAATGCCTACCATTAATAGTGATGAGAAACCATGTTCCAAAGAAATTATATCAATTTTGCATGTCTACCAGCAACAGTTTCTAAACAGTACACCATGTATGAGTGTGAGACAATTATTCATATAATGCCTTCAGAAATCTAACTGAGCATGATTTTATTTGTGTTTTCTTCCCTATTGACTTTAACATATTTTGGAAGAACAGGCCATATTTCTATCTATTTATTCTTGTAATCTATTACTTCTTGGGCAACCAGAAATTTTTTACGATAATAATCACTGTTACATTGAAAAAGGATGTAGTAGGTAAAGTGTTCCACAACTCTATTTCTGAACGTTCTAAGAAAGAGATGAAAAGATTTCTGTTCTTCATAGCTGAGGATTTTGACTATAGTGGCTTTAGCAATACAGAAAGCATTGTCATTGCGGTCATTTTAACCCATGATGACCTTGTCAGACCGGGTAGAATTGCCTCTGAGGTTTCCCAAGACAGAAATTCTATACAGGAGTTTTAAACAGCCGCACCACCACCCCTCCCCCCACCCCCCCTGGCTGTGAGGGTAATGTTGTTTTCTCCTTAGGAAACGGGAGATGACCACAACCTTGCATGGTTCATGGCCTTGAGATAATGCTGCTGATGGCTCAGCCATGGGGACTGATGAAGCCATGGGTATCTGTCTCTCCACCTGAGGAAAAGAGACACTTGGCTCCTATTCCCTGACTATGGCTTCAGAAGGCAGCAGTCTGCAAACTCATCAGTAACTTAATGTTCCCAACCTTATCCCCCTACCACCCCCTCTGGACTGTGGATAACTTGGCTCATGTGTTCATGCTTCTAAACCTTCAAAGACTCGTGATCTGTCCCTTGGTGTAATCCTGTCGTGTGTTGCAGGATACAAGTTGAGACTGTATTTAAGCCTGCCTCTAATAAAATCCGAGGCCCTGCGGTATGTCTCTACACTTCAGGGGGCCCTGTGCCTCAACTTTTGGCTATCCCTTTTGTGCATGATTTTCTGCAGATCATACCCTCTTGAACCCTTCCAATTTGTAAGATAAGAGCTGGTCCTTATATTATCGTACACCTGGCTATACTTATAAATTTTATAATGAAAAAAAATCAGACCAACTATGAAATTGGTTTGATGATAAAAGACTTTTGTATTAAACAACTGAAAGTAAAGAAGAATTGCCTATAGTGATAAAGATGGCAGCCTAGAAGGACACTCTAAACAAGGACATGAAACAAACAAGCAAATAAATATAGAGGAAGAAAATGGAACCCTGAATTTCTGAAGAAAGAAAGATGCGTGAGATGAGCAATGCCAGCGATCACTGAAGAGTGGAGCCCATATAAAAAGATCAAGAAGAATAGCAAAGTCTCCACTGGTCAACTATAAATCAAATGGTTTTTCTCATAGCAGAACACAATTCCCAATACCCCCAAAAAGAGAGAAAGGTGCTCCCAGTTTGTTCTGATGATGCCTTATACCTGATCCCTTCGGCAACTCATGATTACACAGGCCGGTGTGCTTCTTCCATGTGGGCTTTGTTGCTTCTGAGATAGATGGACGCTTGTTTGCCTTCAAGCCTTTAAGACCCCAGATGCTATATCTTTTGATAGCCAGGCACCATCATCTTTCTTCACCACATTTGCTTATGCAACCACTTTGGTGGACAAATCTCTTGGGACCTACCTACAAGAAATTAATTTATAAAAAGAGCAAAAAATAAAAGAAAATTTAAAAGTGTGTGAAACCCATCAAGAGACTAACATACACTTTAAAGGATTCTCTTGCAAGGCATTAAATTACGGAGAGCCTAACAAACTATGGGTAGGCTTGAGAATAACAGGAATTTCAGAACAGTTCCTTATGCTCATGCAGAAACTGTGCATGGATCAAGAGGCAATTATGTAAACAGACAAGGGTATGTTGTATGTTTTAAAATCAAGAAAGCTTTGCTTCAGGGTTCTATCCTTTCACCATACTTATTCAATTTGTATGCTGAACATATTGTCAGAGAACCTTGACTACATGAAGAAGCACAGAGTATCAGGTTTGGAAGAAATCTTATTAACAACCGTTAATGTGACTGTGAAACAACCTTGTCTGTTGAAAGTGAGGAGAACTGCTGGTGGAAAGAACTGACTAAAATGGAGATTTCTACTTGAAAGTTAGATAGGCACAATAGGTACAGTGCCTTGAAAAGAAGTATTAATTCAATGCCTTGAAAATAAGTATTAATGAGAAATGGCTCCCTGGTGTTGATGAATATCAATGATTCCAGCCTTCAATATGGATTTCAATTAATACTAAAGAAAGAAAAGAGGAAGACTACAGTCAGCATATTTTAAACTGAAAGAACTGTAGAAAACATATCAAGCCTGCATGAACTAGAACCTACAAAAGTCAAATATAGAAAAGTTCTCAGGTTGTAGGGGAAAAAGAAATATCACTATATTCTGGGTATTCAGGAAAGCTATGGACAACCAAAAGATCCAGAGAGCATAATTTAAAGTAGACTTCACAGTCCCAGAACGTAGATATTTGAGTTAGGCAAATGAGGAGAATAGAGGAAAATAAGAAAGAGTTGGAGGAGGAGAAGAAACATGTTTACTCTGCTAAATACTTTTGTGAATTTATTATAGTTTCTACTATGAAGGAATGTATGACCAAGCAACAGGAATAGACCCTTTTTAGACAAAAAATAGAAACAATGAATCAGTAAAATATGAAAATCAAGCAAAACCCCACATTCCTACTTCCCTGTGGTCTCTGACATCTTACCTCCCTCCATTCAGCACTTTCTTTCACCCTTGCATCCAGACCTTGGCAAGATTTCACAAACTCAAATGACATAGTCCATCAGTCGCCTTACTTTAGAACTGCTGGTTGATGCTACCTTAGGGCTTTTCCACTGTGCCTTTATCAGACCAACTCAAAGTTCATGGGTATCCTCTGGGTTCCCTCACCTTTACTTGTTGGCTTCTAGCACTTCTTTAGGTTTAGTAATTTCCTGAAACGACTCACAGAAATCAAACAAATTATTATACTTATTGTGGTAGATACCTTATAGCAAAGATGTATGAATCACGAGACACATAAAGAAGAGCTGTATCCCAACACGGAGCTCACATGTCCTTAAAAGGAAAGGCACAATGCTATCCAACATGTTCTGATGTCTTTTAGCAATTAGGAAGTTCTTGGAGATTCCATGTCCAGAGTCTTGATAGACTTCATTGAATAGTCATTGTTTACTGCTCAAGAAATCATAGCTTGGTTATAATTGAATTATGCACTGTTTTTGAGGTCAGCTGATATCAAGTCATGAAGTAGACCCGGTAACTTTTGCAAAAGTCCTTTGGTATAGTCTTTGGGTTTAAAAAATAAACTAATCTACCTATGTAAGAAATTTGAATGATTATCTCCCTTGAGCCAAGAGTAAAAGCTAACTTCTCTCCATAAGGGGATTTATTATTTCACAGACATTTATATAGTAAATAATAATATAATACTAATTTCATATTTATACAAAGTATGTTGGTAAAGAGCAAAGAATACAATAATGCCCCTCAACATTTAAAATCTAGGATAGTACTGAAGCTTCCAGATTTTAATTGAGTGTCCTTGTTGCTAAAATGGAAATAATAAAGGAAACTGTGATAGGTTTTTTGGGTGTCAACATGGCTCCAGTAGGAACATGTGGGTGGAGCTTAGCCTGTAAATCAGGTTGCAGTTTGATTTGGAGGGCAATGGAGATAAATGGCTCCCTGAGACTGACCTCTTCCTCTTTCTCCCAGATGATCAGACCAAGGTATTTCTGCCTGGGTTGGCTACTCTGCCTTGGCCATGTGCTGCACTACCTGTGGGTGGAGCCAACCCATGAATATTGTCATAGTTTACCACTCTTGAGGCTCCATTGTGACCTGCTTACCTATGCTGCTGCCAGTGCTACTGACCTCTGCTACTCATCAACATCCCATCTTCCTGCTGTTGCTGCCCCCACCTTGCCTTGTCTGCTGCCTGCATGCAGACAGATTTTCTAACTCCCACCAGGCACTTTGCTGTCTTCTTCCTTGACCATGAACCAGTGACTGGCATGAGTAGGAAGGATCTTCTGTATGTTAACACTCCCATGAAAGTGAGCTGAACTGAGTCCTCTGTACTGCAGTGTGGACTAGTTAGCTGTGGTACTTCTTCTCATTAAATAAACCTATACTTTTATATATATAATCTTAAGCATCCTGGTTTTGTTTCTGTAGAGAACCCCGCCTAACAAAGAAACATTACATGAATTTTGTTAGGATTAAATGTGGTACCCCATATAAAGTGATCAAACCTATTACTATAATAACACCTACTTTTATTTTATGGACAATCTTGGTGGTAGAGTGGATTATGTGTTGGCCTACTAACCCCAAGGTCAGCAGTGTGAGACAACCAGCTCCTCTGTGGGTGAACGGTGAGGTTGCTGCTTCCTTAAAGAATTACAATCTTGGAAGCCCACAGGGGAGGCTCTATTCCCTCTGACAGGTCCACTCTTAGTTGGAGTCAGTGAGTGAGATTATTTTATTCTTCTTCTTATCAATACATTATTAACTTGTTCCAAGCAGTTTTTAGGTCTTAGCTCTCTTACATCAATTAGCTCTTTACATAAAAGAACTCTGATGATCCAGTGGTGAGAACTGAAAGAAAACAAAGCCAAAAAAAATGGATCTGTAGAAACTTCTGATGCTGCTCCCTGAAAGACTTCTGCAGTCCTCCTCTGGCCTCTGGGGTCACTATGATTTGAAAATGACTGCATGGTACAGTACCACCAATCGTCCGAATTTCTCCATGAAATAGGAACTGAACCACAGAGAAGTTTAGATATCTGTCCAAAATTACCCATCTCAGAAATAAGTTACATTCTTATTTAAGCACCAGCCACTATAGGCAATTAATATAACTAATAGTAATGATATCAATATCTTTATAAATAGCAGAGTCCTGGGAAAACAGATATATTTCCCATTGGGAAATATATTCTTTTGTTTATGAAGAACAGAAACCTAGAATAGCCTAGACACGAGGCTATTATTTATTAGCTCCTTTAAATGAACCCCAGGCATTTTGGTGATAAATGAGATTTTACATATAATTGGATTCAGGAACATCAGCATCATTAGTTTCCTCTTTCTTGTTCTGATCACTATTGTCACTGCCTGTTGCACTCTGGATGATACTAAAACCATTGGCTAATATCAGTGTCCTTTGGGCTAAATAGGGGGAAAATTCTACTAGTTCAATTTGAAAAAAATGCAGAGAAGCTCTCTGTTTGGCCAAGACTGGGCACACATACTCAGTAGGTCACATAGAGTACCCATATAGATAAAAGCAGCTGAAGCAAGCCACATAAGAGTAATAGGTTTTGAACTGTAAGGTACTTAGATATTCAAAACTATATACATTACAAACAAGGAGATGAGTAAATTTTTGTGATGTAAAATAATAGGACAGGTTGGGGGTTATCTTTTGGAGTAGCCCCTGAAGGTTATACAAAACTCATTTTTTTCAATCATGTAACTTTGTGTGATTTGATTGTGTCATCAATTACAGTTATATGATAAATGTCAGAACGCTGTAGCATATTATATATAGTCTGCTGGTGGAAAGAACTGACTAAAATTAAGATTTCTACTTAAAAGTTAGGCACAAGAGATATAATGCCTTGAAAAGAAGTATTACTTCTTTACAAAAGATTATCTGAATGATTTCCTTGATTATATCTACCTTCTAAAAAGGTAGATATTATGTGGTAATTGTTCTTTTAACTACTGACACAATTAACGCCTAATGCAAGAGAAATGGAATGTATGTTCTCTTTGGCATGTACTTAGCACCTGCAGAGCAATTGCTGGTGTGACATTTTTGTCAGCACTATAAAGCATCATACATTCTTCCTTTCATCAGCTGAAAATTGAAGCAAAGAGGGTCCTTCCTTAGGGATTATCCCCCTGATATTATCTGGTGGAATGAAAATAGGATTTCCTTACTGACACTATACATTATGCTTTTCCAAACCCATGACCTCCTGCCACAGAAATGCACACATCATGCTGCCTCTTTTGCTCTTTGTGAAGTTGTTTTACCTAAATACTTAAATAGAAAAAAATGTTTTTCATCTCAGATTATATGACAATTGAGCATCACAAAAGAATAATTTTTAATGAAGTACAGAAGTAACACTGCAATGGCTAGCATAAGGATCTAATTCAAATGTTGAGTGAATTTTAAAACACGAGTTGAAAGAAACTATGATATCAATTTCTTCCTTTGGAACAAGTAGTTAAATGGCTCTCTGGTGTGAACTTTTTCTTTAACGTTTTTCTATTTACGATGAATTGGAAACACAAATAGATAATAACTGTCACTGCTTTAGAAGTTAAAGTGAAATCCTTGTTCGTGGGGTCTCTCCAGACATTTTCATACCAAAGGTTACAATTTCTCCAAGGTTCTTGTTATATGCAATGACTTCAACTGCATTCACATGAAGTGCTGGTTTGGTATCTGATTTTTCTCATTAACTGATAACATTCAACTAAAAAAAACCCAAAGCCCCAAACTCTACATTTTCTTCTTTTTCCTGTATTTCTGTAATGCCACTAGCTTTTTGCTTCTCTCCATTAATTTATTTTGGGGGAAAAAATCAAAGCCTAAAAAAAGGAAATACTTCTTCTCTTCATTTCAAAATACTTTCCTATCAAACTTCTCTTGAAAACCCCATTTTTTCATGACACAATTGCAGAATAAACCTCTGTTTAATACCTTATTTACACAAACTGAAGGCTGTTATATCTGTGTTTGGCGACCTTGAAACTGTATTGTGCTCGATGCCCTTTTTATAACCTTAATTACTGGGGAATACAGAGCTTTAAAGAAAGACTAACATTTCACTTTAACATCCACAATAATCTATTATAAAGCTAGCTAAGCCAGTCCCCAAATACAGAGCAGTGTTATTACATGCTCAGCTAGCTGTCAAGGGGCCATGAGTCAGTGGCTTACAGTTATCAAAAGTAACAAGGTTGTTCCGAATTTCCTCCAACAGAGCCCGCCAGCTTATGGAAGGATTAAGCGCTCTTTGATTAGAAGGACTGGAACATGTCCTACCCCTTTAATTAGCATTCCTTTCTGCATGGTGGAGGCTCGTAATTTGACACTCACATCAGAGGTCTCCAAAAAAAAAAAAAAGGTATTTTTGCCCCAATCAAGAGTATTAGAGCCATGGGATATACTACTGCGTCAACTAAAATTTGAACTGTCTAAGAATTTATGTTCAAAACCCTGTGAAATCCCCAGGGCACCGTTCCTCTAATAGACCAAATGTAATAACACTCCAATATAATATGTGTCAGGAGACTTGCTTAGCCTTTAGGCATAGTATATTACCCTAAGGCCATGCTCCTTTGGCTTTCTATCTTTGGGGACAAAAAGATTTATGTCAGCTTCATTGATATTTTACAGGTTTACATTTTAATTCATACCTTAAGGCAATTCAGAAAGAGAAGACCTCTACTTATACTCCTGCATTATTTAGTCAGTGAGTCAGTGTGTGTGTGTGTGTGTGTGTGTGTGTGTGTGTGTGTGTGTGTGTGTGTGTGTGACCATTGGAAGCAGGTCAGAGTGGGGGCTATGCAGGATGCAGGAAGGAGGTAATAAATAGTTTGCTTGCCCTCAAGAAGCAGGTGGCCTGTTTGGAAATGAGCATAATTGTCTCCTCCCCTCATTCACAAGCTCTTTCTACATCTATATCTATATCCATAGATAGAGATAGATAGATAGATAGATAGATAGATAGATAGATAGATAGAGAGAGAGAGAGAGATTTCTATGCTCATTCTCTCCTTTTGAAAGTATTTAATAGGAACACTCTCCTTGTGGAATTTACCTACGATTTCTTTGTTACTTGTAGCAAAATTCAGGAAAAACTCAGAGAAATGTTTGGAAACGACTTTGTTATGGCATATACCTCTCAATATGGTTAAGGGTTGACAAATTAAGACTTTTCAATAGAAGCCATTATCCCAAAGAGTTTAATCAGTTTAAATATTGTTCAGAAGTGCTCTTAAGTTTGAAACACTTCCATGTGCAGTAAAATGGGTGGCTTACAAGACAAACACAAAAGAGCATCTCACATGTACCTGTCTTCTATATAGAATAAAACTCAGACACATTAACCTATGAAAATATTGGTCAGGATAGTGCTCACCTCTAGAGGAATGTAGTAGTCAGGAATCGCCAGAAAAACAGAATCAAATGTGTTTATATAAATAAAAATACAAAATGTGTAGTTGTAGATATATGTAAATCAAAGACACTGCAGCTATGGGTCCACTTTCTTACATCCACAAGGTTATTCCAATCAAAATTCTCTCAAACATGTCTCTCGGACTAGGGTGGCCGCAGACAAGTTTTCTCAGTCATAATCTGTCTTCGTCTTCCTATTGTGAAGAGTTGTTACGTGTCATCAAGCTGGCTCTGACTATGGAGACCCAGCATACATTAGGAAACACTGTTCATTCCTGCACTTTGGCAATCGTTATGTTTTAGCACAGAATGTGTCCACCTCTCTCCTCAAATACCTTCTCCTTGACAAGGTGGCCATTGAAGAGCACAAAATCCTTGTGGGAAATTCTTGAGTTCACCACACAACTGGACAGTACAGCCTAGCCAACTTGCCATGTAAACTAAGCTGTCCCATGTCACCATTTGTTAATCTGGCATCCTTAGGCATTTCCTTCACCAATTTACTCACTGCCATTGAGTCAATTCTGGCTCAAAGCAACTCTACAGGACAGAATGCAATTGCCCCTGTGGGTTTCTAAAGTGCAGATCTTCACAGGGGCAGAAAGCATCCTCTTTCTCACGCAGAGCAGTTTATGGGTTCAAGTCACCTTTCAGATGCTAACTGGACATTACCATTAGAGCTCCCTAAACATCCCCTTAAACCAAATAAGCTCTTAATCTACAAATAAAAACAAAAACCACTGTCATCAAGTCATTTCAACTCATAGTGGCCTTATAAGATAAAATAGAATGTTCCCTATGGGTTTCCAAACTATAAATCGTTACAGAAAGTCTCAACTTTTTCCTCATGGATTGGATGGTGGTTTTGAACTCCTAAGCTGTAAATTGTATGTCTAATGTGTGAACCATGACACCACCAGAGGTTCCTTTTCAAAATAAAGGAAGTAAGGAAATCATGCTTTCAACCACCAGGCTGCAATTATCTTTCCTGTCTAAAAAACGCACTATTTTTTTTCTTAAAAGAGTATTCAAAGCCCTCGTGTAATGTTAATTTTACCTCTTCTTGGGTTTTTTTTTGTTGTTGTTCTTTTAATTTCATTTTACTTCTTGACATCCTGTAACTTACAAACAACGATTGAAGGTTATATATCATAGGTCATATGATGCACGAGTATATATATATGAGGACATGCATAAGCATATTCACTAAAAACATGTAAGAAATATTCTTAAAAGTGACCATCCTCATTTCTGTAACTGGCCACATGTCACTAACTGGAATTTATAATCAGTATCTTCCCCTAGCCATTTTATATTCCCTTTGCCTTTGCTAACAACTTAGTTTGTCATGGTGGGCTACCTAAATCTTCATGTGTAGTCCTGTCTGAGCTGGATTCAAGTTTTCATTTGATTTTAGGGTATAGTAATACTAAGAGATGCCTTAAGGAATCGTCTATATTCCAAGGACATTATTTTCTAGCCTTATTGTGTCATAGCCATCCAAGTGTCCTCCAGGATTAGGGAAAGCAACAGTAATTCCCTTCCTTGTTTGTCCCCAAACCTAGGAGTCTGTGATAGGTAGGTTTATTGTGCCAAGCTGGCCAATAGGAATATGTATGGGATTGACCAGGTCACAGTTTGATTAGAGGGCAAAAAGATAAATGGATCTGCAGCACACACACACACACACACACACATACACATTCCTCACACACATTGCTCTCTGGTGATTGAAACATGCTGGAGCGTGCTGCTGCTGTAACTCGTTCTCTGTCTCAACCTGTGAGTTACACTACCTATGAACCACGCCAACCCATGGATTCTGTCACTAGAGCTTGAGGCTCCTTCAAGACCTGCTTCACCACGCTGCCGGTACATACATTGTTTGAGCTTGAGGCTGGTGGTTCCTGTCACCTTGCATTGTTTACTTAGGGCCTGCTTCATTGAGCTCTGGAGCTACTGACTGTTGGTGATCCACCCTGCTGCTTGCTGCCTGTGGCAGACTCTTTTTGCCTTGCCCAAGGGAGGACTCTATATCTGCTTCCTTGGCCTTGGACCCAGCAGCCCACCTGAGTTGAAAGAATTCCAATATATTAACTGTTCCACAGAAATGAGTTGAACTGAACCCTTTATACTGCTGTGTGGACTAGTTAGCTGCTATACTCCTTCCTGCTGTATAAACCTATCGATCTCTCCATCTATCTATCTATCAGTCTGTCTATCAATTAAGTCATAAGTGTTCTGGCTTTGTCTCTCTAGAGAACCCTGCCTAACACAGTGTCCAAAGTGGCTGGGTGCTGGGTAATTTTTAACTTCTAGTTAAGTATCTTGGTGAAATTACCCCCTATTTGCAATGGAAACATCTAGATAAGTAAAACAGAATGTGGTAACATGAACAACATCAATACTAGAGCAGTATTAGTAACAGTGAGTGATGAAATTCTTTTCTGTTCCTTGATGTCTGCTTCTGTGAATCATGGCTATGAGAAAAGCATATTTGTCACTAATGTAAAACAGATATCTCACTGCCATGGAGTCGTTTCCAGTACCTAGCAATCCAATAGGAAAGAGTCACACTGCTCCCTGGGGTTTCCAAGATGGTAAAGGTGAATGGAGTCAATAAACTTCCCCTTTCTCTAGCAGAGCGGCTAGTGCTTATGGTCTCCTTTGCTCTGGACAGGAAGCGATCGATAGTTGCACCTTTGATGGCTGATCACGAGCTTCAAGACCCCAATAACTACTCACGAAGTAAGTTGTAGAGCAAGTTCTTTCGCATTATTCTGAGCTTGATTCTCCATGAGATTTTGTTCTGAGACCCCAGGCTCAGTAACTCATGCCTTTGAGATGTTTAGCTATGACTAAGAACTTTTAGTAACTTTGCCCCCTGGCTGCTCTACTATGTTCATGGTTATATTTGCAACATATATATAAGTACAAATGTAGAAATATTTTCTTAAAAAAATATATACATACATATATATATATATATATATATCTATATATAAAATCTTCTTGGGTATAGTCCATTGGCCTTCCAACCATGTTCAACTTAAGTGTCTATTTATCCACTAATATGATGATTATTATTATTGCAGGATTATGTGGGCAATAATAGTTACTGTGTTAGTTAAAGTTTATTGTGCCAATCTGGCCAATAAACATATAGGGGTGTTCATTGAAGGGCAGAGAAATAAATGGCTCAGTGAACCTCTATTTTTGAATTCTCGGGTCTCTTGCTTTCTGATGGTTGGACCAGGGTGTAGCTGCCTTACCAGTTCCCTGCTTTATCTCACAAGGCTCTCTTCCTGCAAGACATCCCTGATGAGAAGCCACATGGACCTACCCTGATGTAGTCCTGGGTGCTGGAGCAGCCGTGTGGAGGCCCATGCCAGTGCTGAGATGCTTACACCCTCACTGACTCGACTTTCCTCCTGCAGTCGGTGTCATTGCGTGTGTTTTGTGAGATGAAGGAGGTCTTTGTAGCTTGGTGTCAGCCATATGGGTTAATGTTGGACTTGTAGGCTTGGGCAGCACTGGGTTGGGATGTTTTCTTTACATTCACTTAACCTTTATATAAAACCCTCTCTTTACATGAGTTTTTGAGGATTTGTTTCTCTAAAGTAGCCAGACTAACACAGTTAGTTGCCTTTTTTGCCTTTAACGTTTGCGTTTAACGTTTTGCCTTTAACGTTTGCCTTTAACGTTTGGTTTTGATCAGTTCATGCTAAGCTCCCCGATGATGTCTTTCCTTTCATAAACAAGACCAAACGTGTTTGTCTGATGGAGGTGCAACCTCTGAGACTGTGCACGTAGACATTGTTGAAGCTTAGCGTTAAACACACCTCCCATGGCTTAATTTTCAGTCAAGGATAGCTCCACATGTTGAACAATAATACCTGGCAAGTTTGCATGCACTCCTTAGAACATGAGATAAAATGAATAGCATTTTCAGAGAGAAAAAAGCAGAAAAGAAGAAAGGAAGCAGAGAAGAAAAGAAGGAAGGACAAAAGGAAATGGTAGGTAAACACAGGAAGGAAATAAGAGTATTATTTAGTATTTTGTGGGTATTGCCACAAAGCCACAAAACAAAAGGTGTCTGAATTGTCAAACGCAAAATCAATTTGTTCTTTTAAATTTGCAATAAAATCAAAATTACAAAATAGCAGTAATAGCACAGACATTTCATTACAAAAGCACTGAAGAATTAGTCACCAAGTGACTAATTTTTCCGTGTTTGGGTTTTTTCTCTGAGAATCTCAGCATACCAGATGTATCCACAGTGAAAAATCGATCTTGATTGCAATTTTGAAATTATCCTGCCATATTCTATGAAAGGAAAGTCTACCTAGAATCTGATTAGATCAGGAATCCACCAATTTAAGAAAAAGCTAAAGGTGGGTGCATCCTTGTGTAAAAGAGTAGCATCACAAATTGTTTTATAATAAAACATTTCTTTTTCATATGTGAATGATCATCGACACAGATATTATCATCAGGTAAGAGGCAGCTCATCTTTTCATTGTTCTCCCCAATTTCCCCTAAATTTTGAATTATAAATGAACACAGAGGAGCACACAAATAAATTTTTGAGTGACTAGTTACTATACTATAGTTTTCTTATACATTTTAAAAAATTCTTAAAACATTTTATTGGGGACTCTCGCAGAAATGAAAGCAATCTACAAATCTATTTTATCTAGCAAACTTGTACATATGTTCCCATCATCATTTTAAAACATTCTCTTTCTACCCAAACCCTTTGATCGCAGCTCCTCACTGCTCCCTGCCCCCCAGCACACTGCAAAAAAAGGAGCAAATCACCTGCCAAGAGCAGTTCTTCAAAAAGTTATTGCGCGGATTTAGAATCACTAGCGGTGCGATTTCTGGAATTATTTTTCAACCTCCAGGGCCATACAATTTCGTAGAATATACAGTCTATGTGCTATTGCATGAAGGCATTTTCCCTTGGTTAGAAAATGGTGTAACAAAACAAGTGTATTTGTTTTACAGGCTAACTCCCTGGCACCACGTGCGATGCCACGTGTAGGGCCAGTGGGCCAGCTTTGTCCCACAAGCTTGATTTGTTTGAACAAACCAGCTTTTAAAGGCTTTTCATTTGAAAAGGTTCAAAATGGGCATACGTTTCCCACTTTACAAATTTTCCACCTCTTACATTACTTTAAACTCATCATTTAAATATTTATGTTTCTTGAATCTCTATGCATTTGGAATTGATCATAATCAATACTAACTCAAAAAAATAATTCAAGGGTTTAGTTCGTCTTTAGCTTATAGTGAAATTTTAAGTTCAAAATACTCATTTTTATTGGTATAATGATTTATATATAATAAAAATGAAAATTATATAAGTCCTATCCAAAGAGATATACCATGTATTAATCTTTTTAATCAGACAAAGATGATGTTCTTCATCACTATATGTTAGGAAATGATAATAAACTTATAAATCCTTTAAAAATGAAAATAAAGGAAGTTTTTTAAGTTTCAAGGAATAATATGAATAACAATGATTAAAATTGAATCAAATGGTTTTAAAATATTAACCATGCAAAATATAATCACCATGCAAAAATCTTTATTATCCCCGTGCTATTCATGAAAAACCTGAGGCTCAAAGTGGTTAAAATATTTTTCTATTATTATTCAGTTAATAGGGCATAAAATCTGATTTTAAATATGGTACTTTGCAGTCTGTCTGATTAAAGTGCTCATGACATTAATCTTAGTTTGATCATACAATTTGGGCTTTTGGAAAACTAAACTTTAAAGATTTTCTTGTAAATCATTAATGTGAACATTAGCTCCATTTATGTTCAAGCACTCAAGCACCTGGTAGCACATACAGTTAACACCCAGCTACTTGCGAAATGACTGGCAGTTTGAACCCAGCCAGAGGCACACGGGAAAACGAGTGAAACCTCACTGCCCTGGAGTTGATGCCCACTCATCGATGCTATAAGCAAAACGATCGGGTAGAACTGCCCCTGGGGGTGTCCAAGGCTGTGACTCCTTACGAGAGGACCAGATCCTTTGTTTTTAAAATACCAAGGCCTTGAAAACTCTGTGGGGCAGATCTACTCTGCACATGAGATCCTGAGGAGCGTGGATCCATTCAACAGCAAGTAACACTAACAACAAATTCTATGTCAGCCTGTTTCATAAAAATTCTGGAAAGGATCCAACAATGAAGCAGAACTTCCCTGATTTCAAACATTGTATTATCCTTTTATTCTATTGGCGGAGGAACTCCAGAATTCACGTTCTTCTCAATGTGAGCCAGAGTTCATTATATACCACACAGCTGAAGGTCTCTGCAGAGTCAATAACACACAAATAAACACCTTTCTGGTATTCTTTGTTTTAATTCAATATCCATTTGATGTCAGCAATTATGTCTCTCACATTGCATTCATTTTTAAATTACCTTCAGGAAAAAAAATCTTAATATGATAAATGATATTGTTCAATAATTTTCATAATCTAGCTCATCACTTTTCTTTGGAATGGGCACAAATATGGATATCTTCCAGTGAGTTGGCCAGATAGCTGTCTTTCTAAAATTTTTTTGGCATAAAATGCTGAGTGCTTCCAGTACTTCATCAGTCTGCTGAAACCTTTCCGTGGGTGGTCCATAATCCTGGACCATGGGTGGTCCATAATTCAGTAATTCCTTCTGTATATCCTCGACTTCTTCTTGCGATCCCATCGATTCTCCGTCATAGACTACTTCTGGAAGGGTGTGAATGTTGGCCACTTTGGCACAAGGACTCTGTATTCTTTCCATTTTCTCGTCATCCCTCTTGCATCATTCAATATTTTGCTCACAGAATTTTTCAATATTACAATTTGACCCTTGAATGTTTTTTTATTACTTAAGCTAGAGATATGCTGAATGTGCTCTTCTTTTGGGTTTTCTAACCCCAGTTTTGTGCAGATCTCAGGATAATGCTGTACTTTGCTCCATTGAGATCATTCAGGTTGACCCCACTTTGTGGAGGCAGCTCGTATCCAGTTGCATTGTGAAGGCCATTCGACCTGAGGGGGTCATCAGAGCATATCCCACTGCTATCAGTAAGATGTACGGCGGCTAGTTCCTCAAAAGTGAACGGGCTATTCCTTCTCTTCAGTTTGTTCTTAGTCTCTAAAGCTTGAAGACCCTGCTCATATTTGAAATAGCTTTGCCATAGCTTTAACCGCTGTGTCAGCATACAAGGCACCAGAGTATGACAAACTGACAGATGAGTGGTGGAGAGCAGAGGTTGACCTCAAACATTTAGTGTCCTATTTATTCCCACCCTGTGTCATCTGCACATATATCACCTATTATTCATGGAAACATAAAAATTCAAATTTCTGGAAAAAAATCTCATTACTTTGCCTCTATTTAAAAAAAAAAGAGAGTCTCCCTGGTGTAGTAGTGCTTTTGGATTGTGTTGCTAATGATAAGGTCAGCAGTTGTGACCACCGGCCGCTCTGTCAAAGGACAAGGCGTCCTACCCTCATAAAGGACAATAGTTATTGAAATAGAAGATGCAGTGATTCTTTGTACATGCAAGGATCACTGCCCTACGAAGTCAAAAAATAATGCTGTTAACTTTCATTCAGAAATATTATTTGAAAAATATATTGCAAAATAAATAGTATCATTTTCTAATTTTCCAAAACACCTACACAAGTATTTATTGTCTAAAGATATTTCAAATGATTAGTTATTCTGTTAGTAGAAGCATAACAAATCAGCATCCTACTTTTGCTACAGCTTAGTCTCTGATTCCTAGTAGGAAAAAATATACACATTTTGGAAGATTACATTATAAGGCACATATTTTTATTTTTGTTTTAATCATTTTATTGAGAGCTCTTTCAATGCTTATTACAATCCATACTCCAATCCTATCAGGCATATTTGTACATATGTTGCCACCATTCTTTTCTAGACAGTTACTTTCTATTGAGCCCTTGGCATCAATAATTCCTTCAATCAAACATGCTTCCAGGTCTGTCCGCTGGCCTTTATGACTATCTCCTCACTGGCCTGTGGGAATTCTGGGAATAGCCCCTTCTAGACTGAAGTCTATTTTTGGGGGCTCTTTAGGGCCTTTGTGGCTTGGCTTTGCTCCTGTTACTGATCTGTTGTGTTCCCTTTTTGGTTTGCCCCACTGAAGGGGGTTCAGCTCCAGTAAGGGAGCAACATGTCATAAGCTGTTGTTGGCTCTACAGTCATGCCCGTGCCTTAGCAGTTCTATGCTGGATGTTGTCCTCCGGGCTTGCTATACCAGTATGGGGTCTAGAGTGCCTGTTTCTTTCTCTTTTTCCTTCTTGATTTGCTTCCATGTGGGTGTGACATGTTAGCCCCTCACCCCAACCTGTACATTTAGTATTATTCTTTGTTGCACGTACTTCTAGCAAGGGGGTCAGCTTAGCTCTGGTTGGGGCCAGCCTTGTAGCCCAATCATTTCATGCATTCCTTCTCAGAGTTAGGTTGCCCTCATGGTTTGGTGCACAGTATTGGGGTCTGTATGCACACTACCGATTCTATGGCGACATAACCAATACTCTCTCCCTGGTTGGGTTAGTGCCCTACTCCCCCCGTGTCGCTTTCTCCCTCTCACCCCGACCCTTTTCTCCCTCTCCCTTTTCCCCTTTCCCACAATTTATGTTGGATTAGCATATACCTCCTTGGGTTTGGTTTAACCTCCATCGAATGCTTGTTTCTCTTTCCATACATTGCGAGATAAATTACTTTTCTTCTATACCTACTGTGCTGATTATACTTACCTCAGGGTATTCATGTGAGCAAAATTTCCTCCAACTGTTCCCATGAAATGACATGTTTCATGTGATCATTAGTGCTATGAAAAGATGCATACTACTCCATTGTGTGTATGTGCCAGAGTTTACTAATTGACTTGTCTATTGATTGATAACAATTTAGGTTGTTTCCAGCTCTTGGTGATTGTGAATTGTATTGCACTTCCTCAGGGGATTAACTGTTTTCCTCTTTTTGCAGGTCATGAGGGTACTGTAGATTTTAATAATAAGCCCTTTCTCTGTTGCGTCATTAATAAAAATCCTCTCCCACTCTGTGGGTTGCCTTGTTACCCTCCTGGTGAAATCTTTCACACACAGGGGTGTTTTATCCTTCGTAGATCCCACTTGTCAATTTCAGATTCACCTGTGCGTGTATACCCTTAACCTATTGCAGTTAGTCTATGTAATTCTCTGGGTCAAGGTTCTTAGGTTTGTCTCAATTCCTTCGTTGGTGGTCATGATAGTTTGGGGGGTTACTTGTAGGTCTGTGATCCACCTGGACTTTGTTCTTGTATATGGGGTGAGATGTACATCTTGCTTCATTTTTCTACATGTGTTCCCTGCATCATTTGTTAAAGAGGGCCTCTATCTCCCACTTGATACTTTTGGGGACTTTTTGTCTATAAGTTGATAGTTTTACTTTGGGGCGTTCTGTTCTTTTCCACTGGTCTGAGTATCGGTCATTATGTCAGTACCACATTATTTTGACCATTGTGACTGTGTAGTAGGTGTTAAAGTCAGGTAAAGCTAATCCTATGACTGTGTCCTTCTTCTTGAGGAGTTCTCTGCTAATTCTGGGCTTCTTCCCTCTTTATATGAAATAGGTGGGCAATCTCTCCAATTCTTTGAAGAAGGTTGTTGGTATTTGAATCAGAATAGCATTAAACTTATATAGTGCTTTGAGTAAGGCTGTCATCTTTACTATGGCGGGTATTCCAATCCATAAATATGGGATGTTCTTCCATTTGTGGAGATTTCCTGTAGTAGGGACTTGTAGTTTTCCTTGTATAAGTCTTTAGAATTTTTTAAAGGTAAATATATTTCTAGGTATTGCAATTTTTCTTGGCTATTGTGAAGGGAATTTCTTGATCTCTGCTTCCATGCACCTCTCAGACATATATAGCAACCTGATAGACTTCTGTTTTTTGATCTTGTATCCTGACACTATTCCATATACCTCTATCACTGTAAGTACTCCCATTGTGAAGCTTTTGGGATTTTCTATGTACAGAAGCATGTCATCTGCAAATGGCAATAGTTTCACTTCCTCCTCTCCCAGTTGGATACCTTTAATGTCCTTCCGCTGTCTTCTGCTGTTAACAAGGGTCTCCAGTATAATATTGAATAGATGTGGGGACAAGCGGCATCCTTGCCTGGTCCCCTTTTTCAGTGGGACTGTTTTCATTTTTGCTCCATTGACTATGATGTTGGCTTTTCATAGGTAGTTTGTGTCAGCTTGAGGAATATATCCTCCATTACTATCTTCATGATTGTCTTAATCAGGAATGGATGTTGGATGTAGACAAATAATTTTCTGCATCTATCAATATTACACTTTTTCTTATCAATGTAGTGTATAATATTGATGGATTTTTGAATGTGAAAACATCCCAGCAATGCTGGAATGAATCCTGCCTGATATGGTGGATGATATGTTTTATATACTTTTGTATTCTATTGACCAATAGTTTGTCAAGAATATTTGAATCTATGTTCATTAGAGATATTGGTCTGTAGTTCTCTATATCTGTGGGTATTTGCCCTGTTTGGGTATCAAAGTTATACTGACGTTGTAGAATGAGTTTGAGAGTTTGCCAACTTTTTCTATGCTCTGAAATAATTTGTGGAGGATCAGTGTCTACTCTTTCCTGAATGATTGGTAGAATTTCCATCAAGCCATGTGGTCTGAGGGCTTTTTTTGTTGGTAGCTTCTTATAACCATATCTATTTTTTCTTTCACTCTGTGTTTGTTGAGTTTCTTTACCTCTGCCTAGGATAATCTATGGAAGGATTGTTTATCCAAGTATTTATCCATGTCTCCCATGTTTTTTTAATTTCATTAGAGTACAGTCCTTCATAGTATCTTGTGATTATACTTTTAATCTCATTGGGGTTTGTTGTGATTTCCAGGTTTTCATCACTCATCCTACATGTTGATGTTTGCTCCTTCCTTTCCTTGGTTAAGTTTTCCAGCAGGCTGTCAATTCTGTTGATGCTTTCATGGAATCAGCTTTTTGCTGCATTAATCTTTTGCGTCATTCTTTTGTTTTCCCACTGGTTTAACTCTGTCCTTATTTTTATTATTTCTTGTCTTTTTCTATTGGAGAGGTTGTTCTCTTGGCTCTGTTCTAATTGCTGGACGTTTTCTGATAACATATTAGTCATATGCCTCTTTCTTTTTTCATATATACATTTATTGACATCAAGCTTCCTCTGATAACTGCCTTCGCAGTATCCCATAAAGTCTGATACGTTGTATTCTCATTCTCATTAGTTTCTAGAAACTTCCTAACCTCCTCTCTAATCTGGGCCAGTACCCATTCATGTTCAGAAGAATGTTATTCATCCTCCAATTGTCTGCTCTTGTTTTTCTGGTCATCCTTTTATCAATCTCCATCTTTATGACATAGTAACCCGAAAAAGATGTCTGAATAATCTCTATGTGTTTGAATTTACTCAGTCTAGATGTGTGTCCCAGCATGTGATCTATTTTTGAAAATGAGTCATGTGGACTTGAGAAAAATGTGAATTTTTTGTGTGTTTGGATGGAAAGCTCCATAAATGTCTATCAGATCCAGTTGCCTAATTGTATTGTTTAGCTCTAGAGCCTCATTGCTGAGCTCTTTCCCAGCGATCTATCTTTCTCCGATAGTGGTCCATTAAAGTCCTCGACAATGATTAGTGATTCTGTGATTTATTTTTTCGTCTTTTGAATAGTTTGTTTGACAAATTTCGCCAATCCATTGTTAGGAGCGTAAATATTTAGTATACTTACTGTTTCCTGGTTTACTGTTTCAGTTTGCCTGGTATACTTTCTGCCAGCCTTTTAGTCTTAGTTTATTTTTATCTGTGCGCTTAAGATGTGTTTCTTGCAGGAAACAGATTGTCGGGTTATGTTTTTTGAGCCAGTCCTCACACCTTTTTCTTTTAATGTAGGAATTGAGGCCACTGGAATTCAAAGTTGCTGTCGTAATCTGTAGATTCACTGTTGTCTTCTGTGCCTTATGTTTTGAGTGTTTTCCTATCTCCCTTCAAATCAGTGTCCTGTGTTTGTGTGTGGGCCTTCATTCTTGTATTCTTTTCCCCCAGAGGCCCTGTATCTTGATAATTGTCAGCATGTTGGCTTCTGGGTGGAATTGGATTAAATGGTGGTCACCGGCTTGTGCTCAGTGGATGTTTTTCCTCTGACCATAGTAATTCGGCCAGTATCTTCTCCTGGGTTGGGTGTCTTACAGCATATTCTTTTAGATTTCCCTTGTCCTGGATGACCCTTATTTCCCCAACTATCTTAATGGATAATTTGGCAAGATAAAGGATTCTTAGGTAGGCATTTTTCAACTTTTGGAAGATGATGCTGCACTCTCTTCTCCTCTTCATGGTTTTTGTTGATAGGTCTGAACATATTCTTACCGGAGCTCCCTTGTGTAGGACCATCTTCCTTTCTCTTGCTGGTCTTAAATTTTTCTCTTTTGCCTCAAAGTTGGATATTTTCACTATTATATGTCTTGATGAGTTCTTCTTTGGGTTTAGTTTAGTTGGTGTCCTCTCTACTTCGTGTTTATGTGTTTGATTTTCATTCATTAAGGTGTGGAAGTTTGCTTCCAGAAATTTCTTCTCTATTTTTACTATAGACTCGATTGTAGTGGCCTGCTCTATTAGACCAATTATTCCAATATTGTTCTTCTTCATAATATCTGTCATCGATCTCAGGTTATCTTCAGCCTCTTTTATTTTCCTATTTGAATGTCTCTTTTTTGCTGAGGTCTGTCTGAGCCTTTGTTGAGTGTGGTGTGTTTTCCTGGCACTTCCTTGACCCTTTTGTGGAGGTAGGTGCCATAATTCTGGGAGACCAGGGGGCCCTGAGTTCTTTCTCTGTGTTATTGAAAGGGTGATTTCAGAGCACTGCCCGTGGCCTACTATAGCAGTGGGTCAGTCTGCCTTGAAGGCAGTTCCACTGCAATTCAGTGGCCAGAGGTTGTGAGCAGTTTCAGTGACTGCCGTGAGTTGAATCCTGTATGTAAGTTCCTGGGCTGCTTTGAATTGGTCTGTCAGGCCACAATTAGCTGCCTTATTTCTTTTTTAACCACCCCCCCTTTCCCCTTAATGTTGTCTATTAGAAGGCAAAGGTGGGGGAGGCCTCATTGCCATCGAAGGGGAAGCAGATCAAGGGTGAAAAAGGCCCCTCTGTCCTGGTGTGTGCCTGGGGAGAGCCTACACAGGGTGGAGATGCCTGCCACTGGTGGGGGTAGCTATTGCTGCAGTCACAAGTTGAGGCATGAGACAAGTTGAGGCCTTGTGGGTGGCAGGTGGGGGGGGGTACTCCAGGTATAGTGTTAGGCTGAGGGGGTCCAAGTAGCCAGGTAGTGAGCACATTGGGTGCTGAGGTAGGGTAGCCTGTGTGGGTCAGGGAGCCCCCGGCCCTGGGTCACTGATTCCCGGGTTCTGGAGCTAGGCTAAAAGTGGAGTGGAGTGTCTTCTGGACCAAGAATTAACACTCCGCTGTGGGGTGCTGAGGAGCCACGCTGGGCTCTGCCAGGATGCAGAAAGGGCTGCCAGGCTCTGCACTGCTTCATGCGGTCTTGCAAGTTCCTAGGGGAGGGTCGCCCAGGGCAGACCCAGCTTCACGCGGCCCGCCTGGCTTCTATTTTATTTTATGCTTTTATCTCATAGATATATTAAAAATGAATTTTCTGTTGCTTATAAAGATGTATTTGACAAGAAATTCTAATTAGTTATTCATCAGTACATCTTCATTTGATCTTCAAAACTTTGTCTGCGAATCATACTCTCTTCAGTTTTGATTTTAAACTCTGTCTACTTAGTGTCTGACCTCATAACAGGAAATTCCATGCCTTCATGTTGTAGTAATTCAATCTGTTGTTATCCATTTTCTGAAGCTGGACATAATTAATGTTAGGATTCTAGTTAAGTCTTACTAAAAGAGTGTGATCATAGGCAAAACAGCTTATTTATCTTGCTTTATTGGCCTAATCCACATCTGTAGGATTAAACATAGTAACATTGTGACAATTGAATGAAATAATGCTTGCTAATTACATTGTTTTCAGGCTACATAACCAAGTTATTTCTCTACTGGGGAGCTGTGGCTTGTCACAAAAGCAAATCAGGGGTACTTTAGTGATATTGTAAAAATTGTTGCTCAAAAAATATCAATAAATGAGTTTCATAATAGCAGAGTGAATAAAGAAAAGGCTGCAATGAATAATTACTGAATATCAAATGTGTTGACTGTTCTTGAAGCTGTATACAGGAAAAATTCTAGTCTAATCACTGAACCTAGTAGAATAGGTATATTATTCATCCTTAGAAATGTCAAACCTGTAATATCTGTATTGTCCAAGTTTACTCAAGAAGTTTCCACATGAATTGGTAATTGTAGGTTTGATATATCTTAAATTTGTGCTCTCCCAGGAAAAATAAGAGGGTTTTTGTTGTTTTGTTATGTTTTTTTATTGTCCCTCATTTAGAACATAAATATCTTTGCATCAAAGATTCAAAGTTTTTCAGTAACAGCAAGCATTTGAGTTTGTGATATTTCTGTATCTCAATACCTCTGTAATATATAAACATTTATTATATTTAAAATATTGAAATATCCCCTACCTCTCTGATTTTAGACAAGTATATGAAACATAAATGTGTATGATTTTATTAATATTTATTAATGGAATGACTTCTATTAGAATTATTTAAAGAGATTTAACTCCTCTACAAGTTGCAGGAAAGATCTCTTAAAATTTGTTTCCTAAAATTCAAGCTGAAGTTTAAGGGGCTGGTTTAAACATCAGCTCCAGGACATATCTTTTAGCACTATAAAAATCAGCAATATAGGGTCAGCCTTGACAATGCATAAAAATCAAAGCAATATTCAATGTCAGCTACAACTACATGCAGTTGGGAGGTTGTAAATCTTGTCCTTAAAAACTGAAAATAAACAAATTTTCTTTGACCTGTCAGGGAACTGTGGTAGTAGGGAAAACTGAAAACTCTAAATTTGGAAATAGCAAAAACAAACAGAGTCACAGCCAAGGTTTGCTTACCTGGAGCAGAAGCTGTTGAAGCAAGCATAAACTGATAGGAACACTTAAAGTGAAATTCTTACACGTGTGCGTGGTTGGGAATCATGTAGACTACTTTACAAATGAGAAATCTTTGGATCACAATCTTGGATGTGATAAATTTTTTTCCGTGAATCTCACCAGCCTCATGTTAAAAGGAAATGCCAGCAATCAAGAAATGTGTGTCTGTGTGTCTCTCGCTGTGTGTGTAAGTCAAATATACACTAAATCTGCTCTATGGTAATGACCTACGCTCCAAAAGGGTGTGGGGGTGGGTAACATAACATTTCAATGGTGGATGCACCTTTCTGTGTCTACTCAGGTTTCAGTGGAGAGCCAAATATTTGAAGAGTCATTGGGTACTTCTAAGAAATAGATTGAGAACCCTATAGCTAGCAAAGAGACTTCCTTCTGGGATTTTAAGATGCTAGTAGTGTTATAGACGAGAAAATGGAAAAGAAAACAAAGGCCACTGTCATCCAGGCCTCTCTAATTCAGTGACCTTAAAAGACAGAGTAGAATTGCCCCGGGGGTTTCTAAGACTGTGACTTTGAACAGTAGAAAGCTTGAGCTTTCTGTTGTATGGAAGACAGGGAACTTCAAATTCAAATATAATTCATAGAAACACATGTCTATTTATTAAGTCTTAAGCATGACTAAGACAAAGACATATTATCTGCATGAGGGAGACCATTTACATGAGGCCATAATGGAATTCAAGGATTTATAGAAACATAACTTTAATAAAATAGGATGTGGGGATACAAGAAAAATTGTCCCCAAATCATGATTGGTGGCAGATCAATACCTCACAATTGCAGGCAGTTCTACAGAATAAAAGTGAAATCAGTATTGGAAGATAGAAAAGCTTACAAGAATGGTTAAGGAACTCTCCCACTAAGGCAGTTAGGATATAGCTCATAATCAGGTGGAACTTGGTACCACAAATCCCATTAAAGTCACAGTCAGGTAACTCCTTAAAGCTTAGACTGCCCCTTCCTGGACTGGCAGGAGGAGTGTTAGTAATTCATTTTCTAATAAACTGCCTGAAAATCCAATGGAGGTTGAATCTATGCGGAGACTAAACAATGGATTGAGGATGTGCCCAATAAACCACAACCTTCCACAAACTTAGCGCTCAGAAATTTAGTTCTAATATTGCTTTTGGTTTAGGTGCCCTTGGGTTGGTTCTGACTCATAGTGACCCTACGCACAACAGAGCATGCTCTAATAATATACTAGGTCTTGAGTAAAATATTAATTGTGTCGGTATCACATGAGGGGTCCGTGGCATGCAATATGGAAACAAAACACAAGAAAAGTGAGAGACATTCCTGGCTTTAACGAAGTCCAGTGTTGGTGAGTAGACTCTGACCCATAGCAGCTCCTGCTGGGTTAGTAAAAGGTACTGTCCTTTGTGAGGTAGACAAAAACAATCTTCAAGTGATTTTGAGGGCCATCTTAGAGAGTTTCCTGAGGAGTACAAGGACAAAGGAAAATGTGAATGGAACATGACTAAAATGGTTTGGACCCCGTACTCTCTTAGCTATGGAATCAATGCCGATCCATAGTGAACCCCTCTGGGTTTCTGAGACTGTAACTGCTTATGGGAGTAGAAAGCTCAGTCTTTCTCTTAAGGAGCTGCTGGTCATTTTATGAATTGTCAACCATGCAGGTCGCAGCCCCACACTTAACCACTATACTACCAGGGCTGCATTTGGATTCTCTAAGTGAATAGCGAAAGTAATACCCCCCTCTTATGGGACTTTGAATTTCATAGGAGAAGGAAAAATATGGTATTATGAACTTAATATTGAATATGTTAAGGTGGGTTGAATATTACATGTTTATAATGAACTAATAATTAGGTGAATATATGAGATTGAATACAGACTAGAAATATATGCTAGAGATTCAAAAAACTAATAAAATCATATATATGTGACAAATTTCTAGGGAAATTCAAAATATGTGGTATTTGGGGAGACACAAATAGTAACAGCAACTGATGGAAAAGCAGGTAAGTGAAGTGCCCTAGAAGCTAAGTGCAGAAATTATTGAAGGAAGGAGAGAATGATCCTTCGTGTCAAAAGCTGTTCATAGGTCAAGGAAGATAAGGACTGAGAAATGAAAATTGGATTTAGAATCTATTAGCTGAGGTCATTGGTGGCTTTAGTAAGAGCAGTTTCTCCACAGTGATGTAAAATAAAGAACTTAATATAAATGGGTCCATGAGAGAAGGAGGTGAAAAAACACTGGGGCAGCACATGGAGACAATTATTTTAAGGATAAACATTGTAAATGGAGAGATACAAATGGGATGTGAGTTGTAGAAGTAAATGGGTAAGATAATGCTTGGTGTGGATGTGTGTGAAATATTTTGTTTAGATATCTAATTAGTTTCCTATTTGCTGCCTAAGCAATTGATCACAAACAAGATGCCATAAGTTGCCACGGTGGGGTAATGGTTACACACTGGGCTGTAATCTGCATGGCAGTTAGAAATCACTAGCAGCTCCACTGGAGAAAGACTGGGTGTTTTACTCCTTTGAACAGTTGCAGTCTTATCTCGGGAACCCACAGGGGATTGCGGTCTATCAGCATTCTTCACTGGATGGCAGTGAGTCTGGTCATTTGGTTTTGGAGATGCCAAAGAACAATAGAAATTATTTTCTCTCAGTATTTACACAGAATTCCAAAATCACAGTTCAGCAGGGCTGCATTTCTGCTCTCAAACATCTGGTGGCTGGTTTTAGCCCTTTCTTGACTTCCTTGACTGTATCGATTCCATTTCTGCCCTCATGGTCACAGTGAATCCTCCTTTTCCTTTGTCTGAGTCCTCTCTTCCATCCCTAACAAGGACATTGGAATGTAGATCTTTATTCCACTCAGGTTATCCAGCATCAGCTAGTCTCCGTAGTTTTAATGGCATCTACAAAACCATCCTCCCTTTCTTAGAAAAAAAGGTTATATTCAAATGGTCTTGATATTAGAAAATAACCAGACCCCTTTATGGGTCCCTATTCAATCCACTATGGAAACTGAGGGAAAATCTAAAACATCTAGTTGATGTGGTAGAGAAACAGCGATTTGTTAAAGCAATATTCTTGAGAAAGACCGATAAGGATGTGGTACATGAGTGGAGTATGTGATGACCCTCCCATGACTAACAGGAGAACTCCTAATGTACCTGTGGTCAGTTATCTGAGTGGCTCCTTAGACAAATGGCTTTCTGATTTCTTTAGTTTGTATAGTCAAAAACAAAATTTTTCCTTATTACTTTTTTTCAGAATATATCAAGTGTTTTTTTTGGGGGTGGGGGCAAATAAATTACTAAAGAAGAGCTCTCAGAAGCGATTGTAAAGGGGAAGGGAAATAGGAGATGCCAAGAAAGAAGGCAACTTTGATACAGTAGTGTAGATCTTCAGCTTGATTCTATGGAGACTTTCTAAAGTGTAAAGTGTGCCTCACGTCCTGATCCAAGACGAGTGGCCTAAATTTTCACACAACCACATACATTCGTCAATATTTAGAAGTTGCAACAAGGGTATTGGTTGTTGTGGTCATCCAATTGGTTCCAACATAAAAAGATTCTTTGTTGAGTGGAACAGAATTTTGGGGCAGTGGAATGCTTTTATATGTGAATGTCCAGTGAAATTCCAGTTATTACTGAGATGGAGTGAAATTTCGCAATATGACTCTTCTATCCAATTTTCTAACTCTCACCAAATGATTGGATGGACTTAAGTAAGTGGGTCATGTATATAACACAGGAGGGATTGGTCAACTTTAGTTGGCTGTAAAGATAAGCCTTCTAAGTAGGATGACAGAAAAATCCCAGCACCATTGAAAGAGAAGCTGTTGGTGTAGTAAGTTCAAGAGCTCTCTCTGAAGAGGCGAGGTCCCCGAGCCGAGGTATCAGAGGCCGAACCCAGAGAACATGAACCCAAACAGAGGAGCGGTGCTGAGACCGAGAATAGGAAACAGAGCAGAGGGTTGGCTTCCCTGCTCATAGAGACACAGCCAAGGAACTGTCTGGCTGAGAGGCTGAGCACTCCAGAGAGACATAGTAGCTGACTGAGGAGAGATGCTACTGTTTACCAATGATTGTATCCTTATTGTTCACAAATACCAGCTTTTGGTAACATGTTAACCCCCCGCCCATAATTGTGATTAATGTCTGAAATATCTGTGTGACCATTGCAATGCATTATTGAACCCAGTTTAGAAATAGAGTGCCAGGAGAGTATAGGTTGGCAACAGAATATGTGGAGGTAAAGGATGGAGGCAGCTCTGACCCCTGCCTTGAGGCAATAGGGGAACAAGAGGAAGTCTGATATGACCACCCCTCCTTGTCAGTTTTGCAGTCACATATTTCCAATGCATCTGTTTCAAATCAGTCTCCATGAAGCCTAGACAGTCCTCTGTAAAAAGAACCCCAGGTGAGGACCATGAAGGCAACAGTCAAAAGTCAGTAGCAAACCTGAAGGAACCAGGATTTATTGTTGGAACATGCCATGGCTATCTAAAATGATCAATTAATAGAGAGGATTATGGGATATTATTTTAAAATTGATAAGAGAAGAGGAAGAATGGTGAACTTTGATGAATGAGTGGGTAAATAGACTTAGAAAATGGGGTAAGATTGATGGAGAGTTTTCCTGTAAACCCAATTACCATAGAATAGAACAAAAGATGGATATATTCAAGGATGTGTTTCAAAAACAGTGCAGACAAAAAGATAAATGCAGTGTATATTGTATTCAAATGAGATTACCAATGGATTTAACTTTGGAAAATGGGAAGGTCTTTAGAAGGTAATGAATCATGAATGATTTAATGAGAGAAATGGATTAAAGTGGGTTGAATGACTGTTATGATTGAGGTAAACATGGAAGTAAGCTGGAAAGATAATAAGTAACAGATACTAGAAATGGTGATTAGAAATTAGCAGAAGTTGTGGTTTTGAAAAAATCAGAGGAAGGGTTATGGGAAGGAGTGGCTAAGATAAAATATTGGACAAGATCAATGAAAAGGAGACAGGAAACCAAGATGCAAAAATATTAAATGGAATATTAAAATCACCATGACTTATAATAGTGAATACCAGAGGACACAATAGTAAACCTGGAACTGAAATATTTAAGAGAAAATGGAGACAAACCTAGTCAATATTCTAAGCAAGATTTTAAGAAGGAGAGGAGGAAACAATGTAGAAACCATGAGGAGGGTTAAGAGGAAACCTAAGGTCATAGTCAATGACATGGGGGCATTAGGAAAAGCAAGCTCATTCATTTAATTCTAGAAGGGAAAGAGGTGGGGAAAAGAAGCATTTTTCATCATTTATCCTGAGTATCAGAGGATATCTTGAATTCATTTTAGTAGATTGGGGGCTGCAAGAGTACAGTGATAATACAATCATTAGGAGCGAGGAAACAAATAGTGCAGTGGGTGTCCTGAACCCTTTGAGTGCCTCTCATGAATAGGAGGCGTGTGATGACCTTATCCCGAAGGAGAAAACACACTGAGGAAGGGAAGGTGAGTGCTGAATTAGAGACTGATAAAGGTTCCCCCTTGATTTCTAGTATTTAGGGATAGTCAAATCTTAGGAATAGTCAAATCTACAGAAGAAATGTTGAACTCTACAGAGACGTGGCCCCTCTCCTACTATCAAGGCTCTCTGAACTATTGCTTACAACAGCCTGCTGAGAGGTTTGTGCTGTAAGTATTGACCATATTGCTTTTGGCTGTCTGTCTAATTAAAGCCATTCAAATTTGGGAAGCTTTCTCATTTTTCTGGGGGAAAATATGCCTGTTTTAATATATTGTGATAAGAAAAAGATACCTAGAAAATTATTCATTTACAGTGTTTTTTATTTTTTTGGTATCACATTTCCTTTGAACTTTTGATACATATTATGCACTTGCATGTATTTGTTTCTTCCCATTAAAAGCAATGAGACGATCATTTAAATTTGTTGTAGAGTTGATTGTATATGTGGATTTTCTGGATTCGGATCTGGGCTTTTCTCTATCATTAGAATACTGCCCAATGTCATTAAATCTTTCAAGTACTGTAGTAAAAGAAAATCATCATATTGTCTATTGCCCTGATGCTTTGATGCAACAAGTGTTGGTTCTTATTGCTGTTGTGTTGCTTTTGAAAGAGAGCCTTGGCACTGCTGTGCTTTCCTGGATAGATGCTCTTTGACTGTATTATTGTTCGATCAGCCTGCTTGCGCACAGAGATCTGCTGGGGCTTCTGTTTCCCAGGAGAGAGGAAGTGGGGTGGTGTACACAGTGAGCAGAGTCCTTTAGAAGCAAATTTTAAGTATAGTCAACTCTTTAAGGTGTTTTCGTATCTCTCATATTCAAAATCCAATCCCTAACTGTGGGTTTAGGCATAAGGAAAAATGACAAGTGACTATTGCCCGTGAAAAATTAATGAGAGAGAGTAGAGGGTGGTTCCTGGCTATGGGGTATCAAAACGAATGATCTTTGGGGCTGCTACCACATCCCTTCCTACTTTGTCTTCTCTTCCTTCCCATGGTGCCCTACATTCAGCAGTGTACACATTTCTGCTCAGATCTTAAGCTATAGATTTATTTTTTCTGATAATAGAAATGATTTCCTCTGTTCAAAGAATTCTGCACAGATGATGAACTCCTAATACTCTTCTTCCTTATTTTCCAGTCTAAAGATATACTTTCTTGCAGGTCTGTATTACTTGTAGAAATTCTGTGTTGGTAGCTCAACTTTAACTAGTTACCATTGAATTGATTCCAATTCAGGGCAATCCATGCATGTCCGTATAGAACTGTGCTCCACGGGGGCTTTCGTGGCTGCTTGTTTTGGAAGTAGATTGTGAGGACTTTCTTCCAAGGTTCCTTTAGAATTAGATGGAATCAAACATTTCAGTTATCAGGAAAGTGCATGCACAAATGCACGGCACCATCCAGTGACTCTGGACAACCTTTATAACTTACAACAATAACACACTGCCTGTCAAAATAAAAAGTATTTTTAAAATATACCTATTTTGTGAACACAAAGAAATGGATTTTTAAAAATAATAGTAATAAATGTGCATAACTCAGGGCTACCTTTCTTATAATAGCTCAAGTATGATTTGGGAATGTATATAAATTTCTATAAGTCTATAAAATATTCTTTTTAAGTGTGATTTATTAGTAATTACTTAATAAAATAAGTTACTAAACAAAATTGGGGAGAAACATTTCACATCACTTTCACTTACTATTTCTAGCCAGTATACACATTGCTAAGACCATATAGGATTAAAGAAAATGCAATTTGTGGCCATCTAGCTGAGAAGCATCAAAGTCCACATGGAAGAAGCAAACCAACCTGTCTAAAGGGACCAGTTATCATACATCAAAGAGCTAAAAGCCATATCAGTGGGTGCCCACCTCCCTGATATGATCAATGAAGATAAACGTGTTCATAAGCAAATGTAGTGAAGAAAGCTGATGGTGCCCAGCTATCAAAAGATATAGTATCTGGGGTCTTAAAGACTTGAAGATAAACACGTGACCATCTAGTTCAGAAGCAACAAAGTCCACATGGAAGAAATACACCAGCCTGTGCGACCAGGAGCTGTCGAAGGGATCAGGTATCAAGCATCAAGGAACAGAAAATCATATTATTGAAAATGTGGGTGAGTGCAGAGTGGAGACTCAAAGCCCAATGGTAGTCAACTGGACACCATTTAGTGAAGGGTTGTGGGGAGAAGATGAACCAAGCAAGGTGCAAGTTAGCAATGATGAAACATATAACTTTCCTCTAGTTCTTAAATGCTTCCTTCTCCCTCCCCCCCCCCCCGACTATCATGATCCCAATTCTGCCTTACAAATCTGGCTAGATCAGAGGATGTACATAGGCACAGATAGCAATGGGAAACACAGGGAATCCAGGACAAATGACTCCTTCAGGACCAGTGGAATGTGAGGTAGAAAAGGGGAACTGATTACAAGAATCTATGTATAGCCTCCTCCCTGAGGGGGGGACAGCAGAGCACAAGGCGGGGGGAGACATTGGACAGTGTAATATATGACAAAATAGCAATAATTTATGAGTGATGAAGGGTTCATGAGGTAGGGGGGAGTGGGGAGAGTGAGGTAAATGAGCAGCAGATATTAAGGGCTCAAGTAGAAGGCAAATGTTTTGAGACTGAGGATGGCAACAAATGTACATATGTTCTGGACACAATGGATGGATGGATGGATTGTGATAAGAATTGTACGAGACCCCAATAAAATAATTTTTTAAAAAAGAAAAGAAAAATAAAATGCAATTCGTTATTTGGAGAAATTTTATTAACGTATAATCAATAGACAGTAAACTATTAAGTTATATATTTGATAATGTCTTTATGAACCATTATAAATTAGTGCTAAAAAGCCACTGGGCTACTTACCTGTCAAAAGTAGCGTATATTATATTACACTAAGGAAATAATTATGGACAAGTTTCAGCAGAAGTTTTAGACTTAGACTAGGAAAAAGGACCTAGTGGTCTACTTTTTAAAAAACATGCCAATGAAAACACCATGAGTATTTACAGAATGTTGTGTGATAGTTTTGGAAGATATGGGCCTCATATTTGATGACACTAAAAATAAAATGGGGGGAAAAGATGCATCCTCAATTCGAGTTTATTTTAATGGCTTACTCAGAGAAAGGCTTCCTGGAGCTTTATTCACTGATAGTGTATGACTCAAAATGAGACGAAACAGCTGAAAACATTCATTAATAATTGTGATGTGGAATGTACAAAGTATGGAGCTAGGAAAATTGAATGTTGTCAAAAATTAAATGGAACTCATAAAGATTGATCTCCTAGGCATTAGTGAGCTGAAATGCACTTGTATAGGCCATTTAAAATAAGACAGCATGTGGTCTACTATGGCAGCAATGACAAATTGAAAAGACACGGCATCAGTCATTGTCATAGAACATTTTAAGATCTATCTTGAAGTACCATACTGCCCACAATAGAATAATATCCATATATAAGAAGCAGGATCATTATTCAAATGTACACACCAACCACTAATTCCCATGATGAAGAATTTCAATATTTTTACCAAATTCTGTAGTCTGAACTTGCTCAAGCATTGATAATTATTAGTGATTGTGATACAGAAGTTAGAAAGAGCACAGAAGGAATAACATTGGAAAGTGTGCTGTGGTAACAGAGGTGACACTGGACCCATCAGAAAAATGTTCAGGGTCATGAACCTATTTCATTGCAAATACCTTTTATTAAAAAACAGAAATGATGGACATTACTGAATGTAACACACAGGCAGCAAACCCACTCCAAATATGCAGAGACAATAGAAAACTTCAGCATCACCAATTAGAAACAGACTAAGGACTAACTGAGGAACAGACCAAAGACTGGTCATTAAAATGAGCGCGCTGACAAACACTGATTCATTGAGAGGACAGGGTAGCAGTGCCCGGGCGGGTTTCTGAGACTATAATGCTTCACAGGAATAGAAAGCCTCGTTCACCTTTGGAGCTGCTGTTGGTTTTGAACTGTTGACCTTGTGGTTAGCAGTGAAACACATAACCACTATCCCACCAGGGCATATTAAATTTGAATGTGAAGAAAATTAAAGCAAACCTATGAGAACCAAATTATGACTCTGATTATATCACACCTGAATTAGGGACCATCTGAAAAAGTTATATGACTTATTCAACACCTATGACCAAAGACCAGACGAGGGAGTATGGAATAACATCAAAGACATCAAGCATAAAGAGAACAAATTAAAATAATAATAGGATTAATAAGAGAGAAAAGATGGAGCTCAGAAGAGATTCTGAAACTTGTTCTTGGGAGTGGAGTTGTTAAAGGAGTAGCGAAAACGAAGGGGGGGGGCAGCCGATGATGGAAAGAGCTGAGCACAAATGTCAAAGAGCAGCTTGAGAAGATCAAGCGACACACGATAATGAAATGTGCAAAGACCTGAAGGTATAAAACTAGAAAGGAAAAAACAAGCTTAACATATTACAGGCGTGAAGAAAATATGCAAGCCCCGAATTTCAATACTTAAGGATTTATAGGCAAAATTTGCATTGATACCTAGAGCATCAAACAAAGATAGAGTTAATGCACAGATATATTCTTGCATAAATAATTTTTTAATGTTCAACAATTCAAGAGGTCGTATACGATAAAAATGATGGTACTTAAAGAAGTTGTATAAGCTGTATGTAGTCATTGGCAGAAATAAGATTCCAGGAATTTATGGATTACTGATTGAGATGTTTCAAGAGATGCATGCAACACTTACTTTTCTATGCCGTGAAATTTGGAAGCAAGCTGCCTGCCAAATGCCTGGACGAGATGTGCAGCACACAAGGATGATATATATAGCATCATAGCCATGCAGAAATTATCAGACATTATAAGTTATATTACATTCAAGTAATGTTTGCTGAAGAAAATAAAAAAATATATTTTAACAGTACTTATAAAGAAAATTCAAGAAACAGGGAAAGGCAGGATCCAGAAGAGGATTAAGGAGATGGGATACTATTGCTGACATCATATTGCTCTTGTCTAAAGCAGAGAATGCTGGAATGACATCCATCTGTACTTATTGATTGGGCACACACATTCAACTTTGTGGATCATTAAAAAGAATGTTCAAATTGGGAAGAATGGAAGTTCCAGGAAGGTTCATGTGATCATGTAGAAGTTGTGCATAGGTCAAGAAGCAGTTGTCCCAACAGAACAAGGGGATATTGTGTGGTTTAAAATTAAGCAGCTGCATCCTATGACCAAGAGCAGAGCATTGCGATTGGAGAAAAATGTATTAAAAGCAGATATGTGTAAAGATAGATAGATAGATAGATGAGAGAGAGAGACAGAACAATCTTGTTTGCTGAATAGGAAGAATACTTGAAGTAATCACTGATGAAGATCAAAGGCACAGCCTTCAGAAAGTATTGCACCACAACATTTAAAAAGTTCCTTCCAAATGGATTTATAAGCAACGTTGCAATGAAACAGAAAAGATTGAAGATGTCAAGGATTTCATTTTTCTGGAGCAGCAGTCAAGAACTTAAGTAACATATTGACAATCTGACATAAAAGAACTCCTTAATGAGTGAAACACAAGATGTCACCTCAAGGACAGAGGTGAGTTTGACCCAGGCCAGGGAAATTTCACTGCATGAGACAGCTGACCAACGAATAAAGAAGACTAAAGAATCCATGCATTTGAATTATGGTGCTGGTGAAAAATATTAAATAAACCATGGACTGTCAGGGGTATGAACAAATCTATCTTAGAAGAAGCACATCAAGAAAATAGGATGCCTTAAACATATTAGATACATTTCAAGGGAGATAAATTCATGAAGTCTTGGAAATATGATGGTGTCCAGGAATCTTAAAGCACTTAGCCAGTGAAAAATCTATATTTCATGTTTGATTAGGTAAATGGTAAGCCCAAAAGAGTAAGGTCATCAAGGAGATGGCTTGCCATGGCAGCTGAAACAAGGGTCTCAAACACAGCAGTGGTGTTGAGAGTGAGGCAGGACTGTGTCATTCTGTCTGTGTCTGTTGAATGACTGTGAATCAAAATTGGCAAGATGACATCTAATGAGGATATAATCCCATTACATAATAAGCCACATTTGTGTTATAGATCTATTACCTGTTACCCGGAACAACAAGAAAATAAATCATAGAAGTATATTTACTGATCCAGTGAGGGGACATCATGTCTCCAGCTGTTGTTGGCCCTACTGTCCTCTCTGTGCCTTAGCATCTCCATGCAGGGACGTCGTCTTTTTGGGCTTGGTGTGCCGAGATGGGGGTCTAGAACCCCACTCACACTCTCTTTTTCCTTCTTGGTTTGTTTCTGTGTGGGCATGACATGTTGACCCATCTCCCCAACCTGTAGCTTTAGTGTTGTTCTCTGTTGTACTTGGACTATACCGCGACAGAGGACAATACTGGGGACACACAGCAGATCAGCAACAGGAGCAAAGCAAAGCCAAAAAGCCGCTGAAGAGTCCCCAAAATAGACTTCAGGCTAGGAGGGGCAGCTCCCAGAATTCCCCCAGGATCAGTGGTGAGACAGTCATAAAGGTCAGTGGACAAACCTTTAAGTATGTTTTTTGTCTTTTTTTCCTCTTCAATCTTATTTCTTTTTGTTTGGTTTCAGAAGCACGCTTGAGGAGAAGCAATGGGACTGACTGAAGGTCCCAGAGGGACTGGAGAGAGAAGGAGGTGGAGGAAGGGAGTGGTGAGCAAACAACACCATAGACAGGGGAACAACTAAATAATTAAAATCAGCAACAAGAAGGACATAGAGTTCCTGGGGGTTGGGGGGGTTATGGTTAGAAAGAAAGAAAGAAAGAAAGAAAGAAAGAAAGAAAGAAAGAAAGAAAGAAAGAAAGAAAGAAAGAAAGAAAGAAAGAGATCCTGGGGGTGTTGTAGCAACAGTAATCTAGGTGAGAGGAATTACTGAGGCGGAAGTAGGGTGAGCATGATGGTGAGGCAAGAGGATGGTAAAAGGAAACAAAAAACATATTGTTAAGAAAGAGAGGGTTCCGGACAGAGACCCAAAGCCCATCAGTCGACAATGGGACATCCTCTCACAGAGGGGTAACAGCAAAGGGATGAGTCAACCAGGGTGCAGTCTAGCACCAATGAAATACATCATACTCTTCTGGTTCCTTGAGACTTCTTCACCCCCCACTATCATGAGGCCAGTATGGCTTTTACTGTGGGCTAGACTGGAGCTTGTGCATAGGTAAAGCTAAGAGATAGGAGCTCACAACCCACAGAATCCAGGAACAGGAATACCAGAAGGTAGGGAGAAGGTGGGGAGAAGTGGGGAAGAAGGGGGAACTGATCACAATAGTGGACACATATAAACTACCCTTCCAGGGGGGAAAACAACAGAACTGTGGGGGAAGGGCGATAGCTGTTGTTAAAAGATATGAACATAACTATTATTTATAAGGGGTCATGAGGGTGAGGATGGGGAGGGAGGGAAAAAAAGAGCTGACACCAAGGGCTCAATAGAAAGGAAATATCTAGAAAATAATGATGACAACATATGTACAAATACGATTGATGTATGGGTTGTTATAAGAGCTGTAAGAGCCCCCAATAAAGTGATCTTTTAAAAAGTGTGTTTATTTAAGGAGAATTAATATGTCATTTTTATTTTTATTTTTCCCCAAATATAAAATAATTGGGAAAACACTGTTTCTCAGGTTTTCCCCACAGCCTCTCAGTGCCCTTAGTCAGGCTCTTTATAACTTGACCTGGAAACCCAAAGAAGATAATACATGCAGGTTGAGGAAATTAACCCAAGTTGCATTTTATGGTAGGAGTCAAACTAAGGACAGATTAAGTGAGAGAAGAAGGAAGGGAGGAAAAAACAGATCTCTTGGGCACATGCTTTGTGACACAGCCCCAAATATATATAATCTTGTATAATTCACACATTAACTCTGAATAGCAGACAGGACTGTGGTGACTCGGTCTTTCTATCATTCTATTTAATTTGGCAGGATACCCCTTAATGTTTATGACAGCTTTTGCTATATGAAAAGAAAGTATAGGGTATTTAAAGATTCAATGACAGGAAGAAAACTTATTTTGAAAGCTATGTAAAATTGAGCTAGTTAGCTTAGGAAGATATAAAAATAATTATTAGAAAGAATATATTCTCTGTTTCAGAAATGTATTAATGGATACGTTTACCAATGGTGAGAACAGAGTGTAAAAAAAGTAAAATGAGTGAATAACTATAAGTAGTCATTAACTTACTTAAGGTTTTTTAAATTTCTTTTTTCATACCTATCTATATGACAGGCAGGGTAAACAATTCCAAGGGGAAAACAACAGGACTGGTGGTTCCGGCAGAACAAGGGAGAGGATGAGGTGGGGAAAGGTAAGGGACAGTCAACAAGCCTACAGGAAACAGAACAACAAGTGATCTAAACTCAATGGCGAGGAAAGCATCAAATGCCTGATGGGGCTTGATCAAGTGCTATGTGGCCAAGAGGAATTACTGAAACCCAAATGAAGGTTGAATATGGTAGTGAGACAAGAGGAAAGTAAAAGGAAATAGAGGAAAGACCTAGGAGACAAAGGACATTTATAGAAATATAAGTAGAGGAACGCACATATGTAAATATGTTTATATATAATGATAGGGACAACTTTCTATTTACATATATATTATATGTTAACTATTAAGGTAGCAGATTGACACTGGCCCTCTACTTTAGTCCTTCCTCAATGCAAAACACTTTTTTCCAATAACCTGTCATTCTGTGCTGCTTACTTTCCCGCCATGATCTCTGAAGACAAAATGCGTGCATTAGCAAATGTGGTGAAGAAAATTGATGGTGCCCTGCTACAAAAGATATAGCTTCTGGGATCTTAAAGACTTGAAGTTAAACGAGTGACCATCTAGCTGGGAAGCAATAAAGCCCATATGGATGAAGCACACCAGCCTGTGTGATCACAAGGTGTCGACAGGATCAGGTACCAGACATCAGAAGACCCAAAACAACAATCATATTGATGTGAACAAGGGGGACGTAGTAGAGACCGAAAGCCCATCTGTAGACAATTGAATATCCCCTCACACAGAAGGGTCACAAGGAAGGGATGAGCCAGCTAGGGTACAGTATAGCATCAATTCTTTGATGCTCCCTCCCCCACTATCCTAAGCCCAGTTCTACCTTACAAATTCCGCTAGGCCAGAGCATGTGCACTGGTACAGATAACAGCTCTTGACACACAGAATCCAGGACAGATAAACCCCTCAGGAACAATAATGGGAGTAGTGATATGATGAGGGTATGGGGAAGGCAGGGAGAGAAAGGGGTAACTAATCACAATGATCAATGTATAACCACCAACCCCTCCGACCCCCCCCACACACATGCACACACACACATAGGGTGATGAACAACAGAAACATGGGTGAAGGGATACAGTGGATGGTGTAAGATATGAAAATAATAATAGTTTATAACTTATCAAGAGTTCCTGAGGGTGGGAGGGTGGGAGAGGGAGGAAAAAATCAGGAACTGATAACAAAGGCTCAAGTAGAAACAAAATGTTTTGAAAAGGATGATGGCAACATATGTACAAATGTGCTTGACACAATGAATGTATGGATTGTTAGAAGTGCTGTAAGAGTCCCCAATAAAATGTTTTAAAATGATAATAACAAGTTAATGACAGTGAAAATGGTTTGATAACTTTGGAATTAGGCCTAGTGGCATAATATTTACACATTGGGCTGCGATCCCCAAAGTCTCTAGTCTGAGACCACCATTCATCTGTACTGCTCTGTGCACTACTTAGCTGTTTGTTTCTTCATTTTGTATCTATCTATCTATCTATCTATCTATCTATCTATCTATCTATCCATCTATCTATCATCTATCTATCAAATCATAAGTGTCCTGGCTTTGTTTCTCTAGAGGACCCTGTCTAACACATTTGGTGTTCGTGGGAAAAGCACCAGGCTCTCTACTCTCCTAAGGACTTGCAGCCTTGGAGAGTCACAGGAGCGGTTCGACCCTGAGAGAGTTAGCATCTACCTGATAGCAATGAGTTTGCTTGTTGTGCTGGTGGCTGCTGTTGTTCTTCGGTGTCGTGGAATTGGCTCCCACTCCACGCACAGCAGAACACACCACCTCCCCGGCTAGTGCCACCCTCACGATTGCTCTCATGTCTGAGCGCATTGTGGTTGCCACTGTGGCAGTCGGTGTCATCGAGGGTCACAACAGAGTCTTGTACACGTACTCTCACTGAGGGCGGGACAAGTGGCTAGTTCTACATTGAGAGGACACGTGATAAATACCAGTTCTGATTCTGGCTATAGCATTAGATGCAACCCAAAGGCTCTTTGCTTTTTAGACATCGGACATTTAAAAGTGTGAAACCTTGAATGCAGAAGGTTCCTGCATGATACTATGGCTGAGGTGGAAGGAGCTCCAGGGCCTCAAGGGAGCCACGAGGGGATGGAACATATTCTATCTTCGAGCAGAGTCCTCCAGAAGACTCCCCCAACTCCTAACGCAAAGAAGAGATCTAGTGACTGCTGTGTGAAGTCAGAGAGTTGGGTGTTGTCACTGTATCTTGTATAAGAATCATACATCTATAACCATAACACACCCTTCATTAATATAAATCCTTTAATATATTTTATTCAAACATCATTTTACTGCCACTATAAATGCACTTCCACTGAGTTGATTTGGATTCCTTGTGGTCTACACAGGGTTTGGAGGCTGTGAATCCTCATGGGAGCAGATAGCCTCACCTTTCTTCCACTGAGCTGTTTGTGAGTCTTGCAGTTAGGCATGGGCCTCTTATACCACCTGGGCTCTATGCAGCTGCCAGCAGAACAGAAAACACGGAGCCCAAATGGGTTTCTAGTTCCTTTCATTTATCCATCTACTCCTAAATAACTGTACACTTCTATATGTTTAAGTTGAAAATGTATCAGGAGACCTGCTTTTTAGCTGCTTAATATTTATTGACTGTTTTTCAAATTATTTGACTAAGTAAAATGTGGGTATGTCATACAATATCAGATAATGATTAAAATGAACTAGGATGTTCCAAGCAAGATTATATGTATATATATGTAATTGTTCAAGTGGTTAGCTATTTGAGCCAGCCAGAGGCTAAAGTCATACAGACAGATAAGATTGATTTTAATTATACATTGTGTCAATTTTTTTTAAATCGTGGAATATCAGAGTTCAGGCACTTGGGAGTACAGTGGTAAATGCCCAACCGCTTCCTTAAAACTGTGCAGATTATAAATGGGCAGAACACATAGCTCAAAATCTGAAACCTACTTCATTCCCTCCTAATGAACCATATTGCTTCTCCTTGACACAGTCAGTAATATAAAAAAAATTAAACAAACAAACAACAAAATAAAAACCCCACTTGTAAGGGAAAGGCACAGGCAGCTGCAGGAGGCTGAGCCCCATTGGACTTTGGTGAGCCTTCCAGTGACTGGGGTGTGGCAGATGGTTGATTTTACTGTAGCTTGACTTCCTTTTCCTGTATTGTTTTGTAACACGGGATGATTCTTTTTGCCTTTCCCTCTCTTGTTCCCTGGGAAAATACAATGAATCAAGTGCTTGAAAAAGAAAAAGAATAAAAGGAAATGTCAAACTCAAGTGAAAATAAATCCCTCCCAATAATCTAAGTCACTAGATAGTATAGTAAGAGCTACAAGTACTTCGGTTCTTTTTTTATTATTATTCATAGATGGGAAAAAACAGCATCCTATTTAAGTTGTCCGTGGCCATTGTTGTTGTTCCTTATGGTGAATCAGTCCCAATTTATGGTGATCTTGCCTAGAACAAAACAAAACTTGCCAATTGCTGCATCATGATGGTTATTGGTATGTTTGAATCAATTGCTGTGACTATTGTGTAGTAACTTTCAACCGAAGGGCTCATCTTTCAGCAGTGTTGTAAACAATATTACTTGGTTAAACATAGAGATTTCATTGCTGATGTTTGGTGTTTCTTAGCCTTGTTTCTTGCTTATCTTACAACCGAGGTATACTTCTGGGATGTCTGATAAAATATATACTTCTTACATTCCCATGCTGAAAGAGAAATGCTGTCAAAGTTATTACTCTATGTGCCAACTCTAAAATTAATGGAAATCATTATTCTCTCAAGGAAGCAACGATCTCACGAGTTTACTGTAGATCCAGTAAAGAAAGGAGCCTGGCGTTCCAAGGATTTAGAGAATTTCCTTTCCTCCACTACTAACGCAAACCTCCTATTCTGCAATTGCAATCACAACCACCACCAAGACCCCATTGTTTTTTTAAAAATTTTATTAGGGCTCATACAACTCTTATCACAATCCATACATATATATACATCAATTGTATAAAGCACATCTATACATTCTTTGCCCTAATCATTTTCAAAGCATTTGCTCTCCACTTAAGCCCTTTGCATCAGGTCCTCTTTTTTTCCCTCCCGCCCCATTTCCCCCTCCCTCATGAGCCCTTGATAATTTATAGATTGTTATTTTGTCATATCTTGTCCTATCCGGAGTCTCCCTTCACCCACTTCTCTGCTGTCCATCTCCCAGGGAGGAGGTCACATGTAGATCCTTGTAATCGGTTCCCCCTTTCCAACCCACTTACCCTCTACTCTCTCAGTATCACCCCTCACACCCCTGATCCTGTAGGTATCATCCACCCTGGATTCCTTGTGCCTCCAGCTCCTATCTGCACCAGTGTACAACCTCTGCTTTATCCAGATTTGCAAGGTAGAATACAGATCATGGTAGTTGGAGGGAAGAAGCATTTAGGAACTGGAGGAAAGCTGTATGCTTCATCGGTGCTACGTCGCACCCTGACTGACTCATCTCCTCCTCTAGACGCCTCTGCAAGGGGATCTCCAGTGGCCGACAAATGGGCTTTGGGTCTCGTCTCGTCTCGTCTCCACTCTGCACTTCCCCCTTCATTCACTATGGTATATATATATATGATACCTTATACCTGGTCCCTTTGGCACCTCGTGATCACACAGGCTGGTGTGTTCTTCCATGTGGGCTTTGTTGCTTCTGAGCTAGATGGCCGCTTGTTTACCTTCAAGCCTTTAAGACCCCAGATACATTGCTTTGGTGATGAAACAATACCTTTCACTAGAGAGGCACCAAAACATATTGCCCGGAAAATAGAACACATGTTTCTAACACATTTCCCCACTCCATCTAAAATGTTGTTAAAACATAGCAACTCTCTAACACAGAGCAAAACTGTTCTAAAGAGCCCTAGAGGGAGAGTGGGTTATGAATTGCATTGTGAACCACAGGGTCAGCAGATCAAATATAACAACCTCTCCGCAAGAGAAAATGAGGCTACTTGTGCCTGTAAAGACTGGGTCTCTCAAGGTTACAGTGGACTCAGCATTGAGTGAGTTTCATCCCCTGAAAATGTTCTTGGCTTGGTTTTTCGACTCCTAAGTTGTTATCATTCTTGAGAAACTGATTATATTCACTTTTCAACCATTCCTCTTGGCACACTCATGGCCCTAGGCCAACAGGCATCTGCCCTAATTGCCAGGGGTTTCAGCTATCCAACAACTAAGGCATCCCTACCTCCCCTAAACCTACACAGTTATTTGAGATGCTCTATCACCCTACGTTTCTGCCATATAATTGTTATGGATTAAATACGGGACCCTGGTGGTGCTGTGGGGGTTGATTCTGGCAATAATCCCAAAGCGGGTAGTTAGAACCCACTGGCTTGTCGATGGGAGAAAAATGAGGCTGTCTGCTTCTATAAAATTTAAAATCACAGAAACTCACTATAGGGACCCTCTCAGTAGGAATCTACTTGATGGCAGTAGATATAGATCATGTAGATTTATTTAAATTCCTATTAAGATTATTTTTAATGAACAACTCGATGAGAGGTTTTCCATTGAAACCTGAACATTTTGAATATTGTGCCAGTAGGCTATAAATGTTGTTTACATCTTATTTGTAATATAGCTTCCTGTGTCATCATCTGGAAGAACAAAGAGCCTGTATTATTATTGTGAGTTAGTGTTAGAATTCCTACCAGCTTCTTTTGGCAATCACGATGGGCGGATCTTCTTTACTACAGAGCAGGATGGGGGGTGGGGTGGGTCTGGCTCGCCACTAGGTTTCTGCTGATTACGGATCACCATGCAGCCACCTCTGTTCATAGGGCAGGGGAGGTTCTCGTTCTAAATCAAATGCGAGAATGAATTCTGACTCATAGCGACCCTAGTGGACCGAGTAGAACCCTTTGAGTTTCTGAGATGGTCTCTATCACTTTACGGGAGAAAACCTCTTCTTTCCCTTGCAAAGTGGTTGGTTTAGAACTCCTGACTTGGCTGTTAACAGCTTGCCCACAAGGCCACTAGTTCAACTCAACTCATAGACATCAAATTGATGCTGACGCATAACAACCCTACGGAACAGGGCAGAATTGTCCCAGTGGGTTTCCAAGACTGTAATTCTTTAAAGGAGCAGGGAGCCTCATTTTATGTAGGAGAGTGACTAGTGGTTTCACACTGCCAACCTGGAGGTTTTCAGCCCAACGCATGACTACTATACCACCAGAGCTCCTTTTGCCACTCCTCATGGTGGAAAAAACCCTGACACCCACTTTGGTCTCCTCTGACCGTACCCCAGGAGGCAGTAAAAGGTGAGCTACATGACTGCTGGAGAGGCTTGGAAACCAGGCTTGTCCTATGGTTTCCACCTGATACTTCCGGTAGGGGGTGAGACTGTTACCTTTAGGAAGGGGTAAAGACCTTGATTTCTTACTCAGCCTTCTTTGATACTTGCCTTGCAGATGAGACTTGGGGAGGTACATCTCCCCACAAGCAGCCTAGAGGAGATTGATATTTCCCATTAGCCTCCTGCTGTGGCATGTCAAGGTGGGGTCATGGTTTCTTCTCTAGTGCTGACAACTGTAGAGCTAGTGTCTGAAATTTGTGTTGCTTGTTTGCCCCTTTGTTGCGCAATGATTTCAGAGAGAATATTTTGTTTGGAATGTTTTATCTGCTACTGTTGATAATTCTGGTTGTGTGGAGAAACATTTATCTGTGGAATGTATGGAGGAACAAGAAAACCCCATAAATTCACCACTGCGTGTGCCTCGGTTCTCTCTCAGGGTCACTCTGCTTCTTCTCTCTACTTCTCAGAATCTTTTGTTTGTTTGAGATATAGTGTTCGATCTTCTTGGAAGTTGAAGTAGTATGCGTTATACATCATCTCTGTTATCAATTATAATATCCCTTCTATTTCAGGGAGGTAATTCAGAATTTTGTTTTGTTATTCTTTCATTCATACTTACTGAATACTTAGATAAAATGATACTGTTCTACACTCAGTGTTTTACCAGTGTAAACTTTCTAGATGAAAAATTGAAGCAAGAATAAATTAATCTATTTTCCCCAAATAAAAATGTAACAGTTAATATGTCTCAGAAGTAGAGTAGGAAATTATCTATGATTTCGTTGGTTTAGGTGTCTTGCATTTGGTACCCACCCACAGCCATCTGTGTATAACAGAACAGAGCACTACTGAGTCATACGTCATCTTCACCAGAAGTGTTTCTATGTCGGAACCATTGTAGGTGCTGCATAAAACTTGTTGAATGTCTTCATCTCCTTTCTGACCCTTTACTTTTCCAAGCATGATGTACTTCTCCAGGGACAAGGCCTTCTGGGTAACATGCCCAAAGTACATGAGATGAGCCTCACTATCATTAATTCTAAGGAGTAGTCAGGCTGCACGTCTCCCAAGAAAATTTGTTTTTACTCTAGCCATCTATGGAATGTTAAATGTTCTTCACTACACTCATAATTTAATGGCATCAATTTTTCTTTGGTCTTTTCTATCCATCATACAATCTTTGTGAGACTTTAAGGAGATTTAAAATAGCATAGCTTAAGTTGGGAGTCTTATAGTTCTTAAAATGAAATCTTTATTTTTGTAACACTTTAAAGAGGTCGCTGCAATAGATTTGTCCAGGGAAATGCTTGCCCCGATTTCTTTACTGCTGCTTCCAAGGGCATTAATCATTGAAATCTTTTCAATTTCTTCTCTATCCTGATTTACCTAAGGGCAAGGATTATTCTTTCTTTCAAGAGTAAGGATTATTATAGGTCCAAGAAGGGTCTAACACTGAGTGTTAATCGTTGCTTGAAAATCAGCATGTTGTATAGAAGGATGAGATAGAAATTTGCTAGAAAACCAAGAACAAGGAATTATCTACACCAAGATTTCATCTTTAATTGTTGCCAGAAGTGGAACACAACCTTTCATATTCTCAATGCGTGACATAATTATAGAGCAATCCCTCCTGATTCCTTGGAAACAGTTTCTCCTATAATTTACCATTCTTTATTTAATTTCCTCATCATGTAATCTCTGCAATAACTTTTAACAGAAAATTTAAAAATCTCATCCACATATAAATCCCTATCCACATGCCTGCTGTGATATCACTAAATTGTTTTATAAGTGACTTTACTATCAGGACGGGACTTGAGGTGTTAAGCTCCTCTTCTCTCCAGTCTTGTCATTTCATATGAAAGTCTTCAGACAAGACACAGGGGGAAAAATGTAACCTGCAAGTGTTTATTAAAGAGGTGCTTTGGCATGGAACATGCTGAAGGACACACAGCTAGTCTGAGGACACATACTTGATAGAAAATTAAGAGATGTATACTGCTGATGGTATACCTTCTGTTACTGGCTCGCTTTTCAGAGGACATGACTCCTTTACAGGTAATGCACATGCACCTGGAGTTCATGCTGTATCCCTGTCATCAGGCCCACAACCAAGGGTCAAATCATGATGGGATGGGGTGCTAAGAATATCTGACTTATCTCTACCCACACCCTTTCACTGTCTCCTTCTCTTATTGAAAACAATTGATAAAGAAATGGTCTTCTCTGCCCTCTACCCTCCTTTGTGCTAGGAAATCTTGATCTTCCATTGTCCTCCTGTCCCCTTGTTCCCATCTATCTAACTAGTATCCCCCATTCCAGTGACATCACCCTCGTTCTTCTGGAAGTAAAAGGGCAACAATTATCTTTGGGAATCTGCTTCCGGTGGAGGTAGAGGGGATTTGGATAGCATTTTAGTCCCTGTCTGGGTGGGGGATTATGGGGAAGGAGCTGGATGGAGCTTGGTAGCAGCCTGGCCTAGGGGGTGCAGGAAGAGGCCAGAGTATGTCTGTGTGACAGTCTAGTACTCACACAACTTCCAGCTGGGAGAGACAATACATACCGGAGCTCAAGTTCTGAAATGAGACAGGAAATTCATAGAGACTAAGAGCCCGAGGAAGGAGAGTCACCCAGATCCTCAAGACAAAACATCATACCAGGAACTCCATCCACTTGAGGCTTGAGCCTCTATGTGTATTGCTCATTCTAAGAACTGGTGGATAGATTCTTAAACCTGGTCCATTTGATTTACCCAGAAATAGCCTTCTTTCTTGAGCATGGAACAAATTCCACTTTGGGTTGCTGTCAGCATGGCTAGGCCCCACCAGTTCTGGAGAACAATGGCTGCTAGGGACTTGACCTTAGTTTACATCAACAGTTCTTACCCTTTAGGTAGCAACCCCTTTGGGGGTCAAATGACCCTTTCACAGGGTTTGCCTAAGATCATAGGAAAACACATGAATATATCACAATATATAATTACATATTGTTTTGTGATTAATCACTATGCTTTAATTATGTTCAATTTTAACAATGAAAATACATCCAGGATATCAGATATTTATATCATGATTCATAACAGTAGCAAAATTACAGTTATTAAGTAGCAAAGAAAATAATTTTATGGTTGGGGGTCAACACAACATGAGGAACTGTATTGAAGTGTCACGGCCTGAGGAAGTCTGAGAACCACTGGTCTGCATCATCATTAATGACTGGGCAAACTTGACACTGAGTTGTGCTAGTTTGGAAAACAGGTTACCATGCATTTCTTTAGATAACAGCCCAGTGATTTTAGCAGCAGTCCCCACTTCTCACCAGGGTGCTGAGCCCTAATAACAAGGGGATTAGTGGCCCAGCCTATTCCTTGGACAGTCTGTGTGGTGCTTCAGGCAGTGAGCAGGGGGACTGTGGCATTAGCAAGAGATACAGTAGGGATAACATATCTCAGAGTGCAAACCCATGTCCAATTTGTGGTGAACACTGATAAGCAGATCTTCCATGGAAAAAATAAAATTCTTTCGGGGAGGGAGATTTCTAACATGTAGTACGTGCCTCATTAGTACTCACACAACTTCCAGCTGAGAGAGACAATACATACCGGAGCTCAAGTTCTGAAATAAGACAGGAAAATCATAGAGACTAAGAGCCCAAGGAAGGAGAGTCACCCAGATCCTCAAGACAAAACATCATACCAGGAACTCCATCCACTTGAGGCTTGAGCCTCTATGTGTATTGCTCATTCTAAGAACTGGTGGATAGATTCTTAAACCTGGTTCATTTGATTCAGTAGTCTTCCCTTTTTTGGATCCTCTCCTGCACAGATTGGAGAGTCAGGGGGAGTCAAGAGTGCTTGGTTGACCAAACCTTACTTAGTACCCCTTCGGTAGGGTTGGGTGGTTACATCACATAATCCCATTATCTTCTCATGGAATTCCATGTGAAGCTCCTACATGCCATGAACTTCAGACAACCCATGAACTTCCAGATATCTTGACCTAAAGGAGGACATGCCTCTTTAGTTTTCAGAGTCTGGCAAGTCTGAGCTCTCGGATACGTGTCTACCTCTGTCTTCAACTGTGCCCCTGCTTCTGAATTTTCATCGCTATACGTCTTACGGGTTGAAGGAAAACAAGAATAAGAGAAGATATCTAAAAATTAAAAACCAACAACAACCCATGAACAGAGGAGATTGAAACTCATCCAGACCCTCTATAGTGTTTCAGAGACAAAGCATCCTTATGAAGACAGATGGCCCCATCTTACTCCTGAGATTGTTTGGTGAGTTTAAACTGCCCACTTCTCAGTCTACAGCCCAGCGGAAACCCACAGTGCCAAGCAGCTCCCCCAAAACGAAATCACTGCCACCGAGTCAAGTCTGACTCACAGTGACCTGTAAGACAGGGTAGAACTGCCCCGTGAGTTTCTGACAATGTAACCTCTCGCTGTAATAGAAAGCCTCGCCTTTGTCCTGAGGAGCAGGCTGATATTTTCAAACTACTGATCCTCTAAGCAGCCCATTGTTAACCACTCAGCCAGCAGGGCTCCTAATTGAGAAAATAAGTATGTTATTTTTCAGGTGCACTTGTCTGTGTGTTATAATAAAACAAAACAGTGACTGTATGGAGTCTCTTGTAAGTGAAAATGATTAAACGCTTAACTAGTAGCCAACAATATGGTAGTTAAAATTCACCCAAGAACACCTCAGAAGACAAGACCAGTGCCCTGCTTCCTAGCGATGTTGGCCTCAGAAACAGTGTGAAGAGACTCCGCCTTACATACACGGTTGTCACCCATGGACCGGAAGACAAACAACAGGCTCAACATGTATGAAGTAAAATTTTAAAATGGTATAAAGTGTTAACTGATATACACACACAGACACCACCCCCCCCCCCGCACACACACACATGTACGTACCACCACTTGACTTTCAATTTGCCATCCTGTGGTGATGATGTATGTGTGTTGCTGCAATGCTGGAAGCCAGGTGACTGTTAATTCCATTACCAGTAGGAGCCCCCAAAGGGAATGGGTTGCAGCAGTTTCCAGAAAGGCTGTCTACATCGGAGGACTCAGCCACCGAACACCCAATTGATTGCGTAGAAAATTGTCAGTCCTTGAAAATTTCATGAACAGAAGTCTGAGGTCTCCTGAGTGGGTCACACCTTGGTTCTTGGCTTCACCCGAGAAAGAATTCACACCGAAGCCCGTTTGTAATCCAAGTGAGTTTTTATGAAGAATGGGAGAGCTCTCAGGTTTTACAGTCTCGAAAGGGCACACGCTATTTCAGGAAAGAGCGTCAAGCTGTGCTGGGGCTCACAGATGGTCACCAGCACCCCCCTCTACTCCCCCACCCTGTGCAGAACTGAGGCGGGGGTGGGGGGAGGGTGGGGGGCAGCGCCCAGCAGTGGCACAGCAGGGCAAGAAAGAGCGCTGGAGGAGAGAGGCTATGGCCCTGAGTAGGCCTGGGCAGGCACATGTGTGCACATGCTGGGCAGGGAGACCTCACCATCCCACCTGCCAGTGACCAGGAGCAGGGTAAAAAGGGAACAGCTTTCCCACCACCGGGATATTTCAAACCTCTGGCTAGGGAGCAATGGTTGATAGTATTGGTTGACCTTATTGGTGGGTTGAGCCCACTTGGGTGGCGTCATGAGCCTGGGCCCAGTTTTGACTGCCCAGGTGTACCTCCCATCTGGCTTGGGTCCTGAATTGGAGCATGCTCAGTTAGGGTGTCTTCATGGGGATTGAATTCTCCCCTGATTTCCTTCCCAATTATCATGAGACTTCCTATTGATCCAGCTGCGATAACTATTATCTTCTTGAGGTACAATCCCAGCCGAAGGCCGAAACCCTTGCTCTTTATCACCAAGTGTTTTAGATCCTCCTCACTTTCAGCAAACGAGGCTGTGACAGCTTCATATCGCAGGCTGTTAATAAGCCTTCCTCCAATCCTCCATACATTCTTCATATAAACTAGCTTCTCTGATTATTTGCTCAGCATATAGAATGAGTAACTATGGTGAGAGGATGCACCCTACTGCACACATTTCTTGTTTTAAATCATGTATTATTCCTTTCTTCCAATTGCACCACTGTCTCTTAATCCGTGTACAACGTCCGTAGGAGTGCAATCAAGTGTTCTCTGTTACCCATCCTTCTCAAGATCATCCATAGTTTGCTAGGCTCCACACAGTTGAATGCCTTGGTATTGTCAAGAAAACACAAGTAAAATATTTCTGGTATTCTCTGCTTTCAGTCAAGATCCATCTGACTTCAGTAATGATATCCTGTGTTCCATATCCTTTATGGAATTTGACCTGAACCTCTGGCAACCCTCTGGCAATATCCTGCTGCAACCAGTGGTAGATAACGTTCATCAAAAATCGATGTGCAAGAATGATAGGTATTATTTGATAAGTTGAGCATTCTGTTGGGTCGCTTTTCTTTGGAATGGGTACAAATAAGGGTCTCTTCCAGCCAGTTGGCCAAGTACCTGTCTTCCAAATGTTCTGGCATAAGTGCTTCCAATGCTTTCTTTGTCTTTTTGTTGAAACACTGTAATTGATATTCCATCAATTCCTAGAGTCTTACCCTTGGCTAATGCTTTCAGTGAAGTTTGAACTTCTTTCAGAACCACTGCTTCTTGCTCATGCACGTCCTCCTGAGATGGTGGAATGTTGACTAGTCCTTTCTGGTCCCATGATTTGTGTCTTCTTTCCATTTTCTTTTGATCCTTTCTACATCATTCAATAGTTTTCCCATAAAATCTTTCAATATTGCAACTTGAGGGTTGAATTATTTCTTGAGTTCTTTCAGTCTAAGATATGCTGAGCACATCCTTCCCTTCTGGTAAGCTAGTGAGAAAAAAAATAGAAGAATTCTACCAATGTCTTCCATATCAAATTGATCAGCCATACAATCAAGATGTTTTTGTAATTATGGGTGACTGGACTGAACAGTTGCAAACTAAGTGGAGAAACAATAGTTGGATAATATGGAACCGGTGATAGAGAAGGAGCTAGAGATCACATGATAGCAGTTTGCCAGACCTTAAATTTCTTCATTGCTGATACCTTTTTCCCCTGTTTTTTCAAGAGCACAAAAGCAGGATACACATGTGGACTTCTCCTGATGGAATACATAGAAGTTAAGTTGACCATATCTGTGTGACGAGACAAAGGAGAAGCTCAGTGTCAGCAGCCAAAACCAGCTCAGGCACTCATTTTCCATCGCTCTTATGTAAGTTCAGGTAGAAGCTGAAAGAAAAGAAAACAAATCCTTTAAAGCCAAAATATGTTTAGACTATCCCACCAGAATTTATCGCATCATCATAGAAGCAAGATGACTCTTAGAATTCCCACAGCCATGTTCTCTTACTAGCATTCCCATTTGAAAGGCAGTTCCCAATGATTTTTCGTACATCCCACCCAAATTTCAAGAACAGATTCAATGCATGAAACACTAATGACAGAAGCTCTGATGAGCTGTGGGAGGACATCCAGAATATCACTCATGCGGAAAGCAAAAAGTCACTAAAAAGATAGGAAAGAAAGAAAATATCTAAGTGTATCTCAGAAGGGACTAAAATTTGCTCTTAATCATAAAGTAGCTAAGACAGATGGAAAAAATGATGATGTCACAAACTGAACAGAAAATTTGAAAAAGCAGTCTAAGAAGACAAAGAAAATTATTACAATAAAATGTTCAAAGACCTACAGATTAAAACCAGAAGGAAGAACATACTCAAACAGATCTTAAGGCTGAAAGAACACGAAAATTTAAGTCTTGAGTTGCAATATTAAAAAATTCTCAGGGTAAAATATTGAACAATCTAGAAAACATCAAAGAAGATGGAAAGAAATCACTGTAAAAAAAAGAACTGCTCCATGTTCAACTATTTCAAGAAGTAACATATGATCAAGAATCAAAGGTACTGTAAGAAGTTCAGGCTGCACTTGAACATAGCATTAGCAAAAAAGAAAGTTCTAGGAATTTACAGGCTTTCAATTGAAATGTTTGAACAAGCTGATGAAGCACTGGAAGCACTTGCATATCCATACCAGAAAATATGGAAAATATATATTTGTCCAACTAACTAGAAAACAACCATATGTGCAGCCATATCAAAGAATATTACCCCCCCCACACCCGCTGGTCTGAAAATGTGCATTTACTTTTGAAACTATCAATATCCCTTTGATGAAAGAGTTTGTAGCTTGTAAACATAGGGGAAGCTTTTAGGAACTTATAGTTACAAATAACTGGTAATCAGCTTATTAGATATAGAAAAAAGTCAGATAATATGTTAATTATAAAATAAATAATAAGTAGTGTATGTGTGTGTTATACATAGATACAAAGTTTTGGATGGACCAAGAATTACCCAACTAATATTAAACAACTGCATATGAATATTTGCAATATGCTTAACTTATAAGGGTCTGAATATGCAAACATTTCAAATATTCAGTTACTTAATATTCATGAAATCCTAAATGATGTTTGTTGTTGTTGCTAGCTACTGTGGAGTAGGTCCCCAACTAGGGAAAACCGAGGCCCTGCAAGGGAGTGTATACTGCCTAATCCAGTGATTCACAAATTTCCTAATGCCGTGGCCCTTTAATATAGTTCCTCGTGTTGTGGTGAGCCCCCAACCATAAAATTATGTTTGTTGCTACTTCATAACTGTAATTTTGCTACTGTTATGAATCAGGCGACCCCCTGTGCAAGGATCATTCAACCCCCAAAAGGGGTCATGAACCACAGGTTGAGAAGCCCTGGCCTGATCTCTACACTTGTTTCCAGAAGACTCAGAAGTGCTCTAGCAGGAGAAGATGTCCACAGGTCTGAGACAGAGTTGAGACAGTAGCACATATTCCCCAGAAGGAAAGATGTCCCCACAATAGCTCCCCATAAAAAGGCTACTCTAAACATATCTCCTTCAAGCACCTGGCTGTTTACCATGCAGCCCAGAGAGTGTCTATCTCTAAAAGCAAGCAGATCCACTTGTCCTTCCTGCACAGTCTTCCCAGAATGGACACAGGGCCATCTAAGGTTAAGCTGCTGCCCATACTATTGCTTTTGTGCCTGTTGGAGGTTTAAAAGCCTCCTGACTATACAATCCCATCCAGAAATGCATTTGTTCTCTCTTGCTCTTGATTCCGACGTGGGAGCTAGTGAGCCTGTTACCCTGCTATTTGCCTTCTTTGGCTTCCTTAATTCACATGCCATGCCTAAGGGCCCTGTTATACTGTGGGGCTAGCTCCCACACCAACTCACTGTTACCCACACACAATGGGACAAAATGTGGCTCAGGACAATGTCATCCCCATTATTGGGTGCAAATTAAACTCCTGTGATTCATATGGTTTTTAAATGGCTAATATTAGCTGTTAGGTGGCCAGACCTCTTATCATAGTCTCTCTTTAACTCTGCTGAAAGTTACTCAGTAACAGAGAAGCATCAATAATTTTCAGGTGGTGGCTTCTGATGAGGTGTATTGTCTGGGGATCCAACCTGAGTTTAACATGAGTGGTGAACATTCTGTCAATGAAACACTCCTGTTCCCGTACACGAGATTTCCCCTGGTAATATCCACTGTAGTGAAGAAACACAAATAAATCCCTTGAACATTAAGATATTTGTCAAAATTCCAGTTAGTCCAGGTGTACCAGCATTTGCTGCTCTCCAATGGAACAAATTAATGTCTTTGGCACAGAGTGTTTCTGTCTGTGGGCCCCACTGCTAGATTTTACCTCCTGTCCTAATAACTGTATCATCAATGAGGAAAATTGACTTAGCAGAGAAAGAAACATAAACATTGTGTATCCAATAATAAGGTCATGCAGTCCTTCCATCTTGCTATATCCTACTACCTATCCTAAACATGTTAACTCTTTCCATCACTTCCTCTTGTTTTTCTGTATATTTTAATTTGATTTTGTTAATCCTTGTCAAAGGCGCACTTTAGGCTGTTTTTTAAAATTATTTCTATGCTATGGTATCTGGAATAGAATTTATAGCAATATAGGTTACAGTTGTGTCAAGATTACTTTCTTCACCACATCTAATTGGACATAGGAGCTACATAGATACTATGATTTGAAATGATAAAACTCTGGCACAGAAAAATGGAAACTGTCTTTTACTCAGTCAGAATTCTAGCTTTAATTTTCACAGTTTTTGAAGAACAAAATAGGGATTCTGTTAACAAGAATTTAGAGTGAGAAATGACTGTTGGTAGCCAATTTTAGTTTCTACCACATACTCGTCTTCTTTATTAAAAATGTACTATAAATTCATGCTTAGTTAATATTTTCCTTTAAATTGGAATAACAGTAAATCTGGGTAATAATCTCATGTATTTCTAGATGGAGATATGAGCATTGAGATATAGAAAGAACTGAAGTCACATAGCACTTGTTAAACACTTAAAACAAAAGATGTTTGTCTTATTGTGTTTTCTCTGTTCATTTGCATTTTACATATTTTTGTGAAAAGTAAAATTTAAAAATCTGTGATTGTTTACTGAAATAATATGCCCTTGTTTACCTTGAATGAACCAAGAAGGGTGGCTGTTCTCTGCATCCAAAGAGCTTACTATTTAAATAAACTGGAATTTTGAAAGACAAAAGGTAAAACTATAATCTTAAGAAAACCTAATTTATGCATAAAGTCTTCTACAGTTTAAAAGAGATACAAATAGGCAATAGCATTCTTTGGAGAGTTAAATATGAGGCAATGTACATAAAATGCCTACAGTAGCACTTTCCTTGACATAGGGAGCTAAATGCATGGGTCATTATTATAACCATTATTACAGCGACTAGTGTTGGTACTGATGACCCTCAATGTCATAGAATGAATGAAATTGTGAAAAAAGTGAAAGTTTACAGTAAAAAAATGTAAACTTTCTAAATGTCATTTACAACACATTTATTAGCCATTTACAAAAATTCTCGTTAGCATTCCTTTCAGGTTAGCTACCCTGGTGCATTCAATATACGATTAATTTGCAAAGCTGATGAGCAAGAACAAGCGACTTTGTAGTAAAATTGTAAAAGCATTGTGTGGACAGTTAGTAATTGTGCAGAGGGATTAAGGCAATTATGGAAAATTTCAGTCTAAAAGTGTTACTGAGTAGGATTTTTCTTAGCATTTATTATTCAGATGACTCATCTAAAATGGATAACTACTCTCACTGATTATTGCTCAAGACTATTTAATTTCATTAAATGACTTAATCACTGAAAACTTCACATAGAAGTTTGAATTTCAGGTAATCATTTAAGGAGAAAGTAAAGTTGCTTGGCAGTAGAACTCAATTTGAAATTAGAAATAAAATGAGAACAATAAAACATGAACCATGAAATTTCTCTCAAGGTCAATGGTAATTCAACATTAGGGACTGCATATCCAGACATGGCCTATTCTTCGTGAACCTAAAGTAAGTAGAGTTCATCTTTAGTGAATCCAGTTATATTCACCACTTTTGTTTTCTATTGAAGAAACACTCATTTTTCCCATATTCCCAGTATTGTGTGTTACCAGTGGTATTCTTCCTACCTATGCTGCTCTAAGGGTCTGAGAATTAACTCATGTGTGATCCAAGGAGAATTCGCATTTTAAGCATGAACTCCAGCAATGCAGTGGACTCCTACATTATCATCAGATTGATGTTAAAGTACGAAAGGAAGGTTGTATTTTGTTTTGCTTTAATTTTGCTGACTTGTTTTGTGTGTCCTTGTTTTTAGGAGACTGGAAAGAGAAGGAGATGATGGGGAGGACTTTCAGGTCTTTGAGATTAAATGTTCTAGGTTAGGGCTACCTACCATATGATATGTCCTAGTTTAATCAGAAAAGTCCTAGGTTTAAATATGTTATTCTGGCATATTTATTTATTGTGCTTTTCTTAATACTCAGAAAAGTCATGATTTGACTGATAAATGATATGTCCATATATTATAGAAGCAGATGCTATAGAAATATACTTACTTCCTTATTTTATGTTTAAAATAATATAACATGAAGAAAAATTTTAGCATACTTTGCACACTTTCAGTATTATTTAAGAAAGATCAGCATTTGGAACAGTAATACTCCAATTAATAGGCAAAGTCTATTCCTTTCCCCCTTGTTTACAGAAGGCTTTTCTTTTTCATGACATCGTGTCCTATGAAACAAAATTTGAGTAAGAATAAGAACTTTTGATTTCTCACTCTGTTATGTAGGTACTTTTAAATGGGAATTTTTAATTGTGCCTGTGTGTTTGTGTGTGCTTGTACATATCAAATATTAATAAAAGGAGACTTACACTTGCACTTGCATGTAAGTAAAAAAAGAAAAAGGCATTGCTACTGGGGGTTTAGTTCAACCAGGCACACTTTTATCCCAAACCAGATGTGCCATTGAGTTGACTCTGACTCCTGGTGACCATAAGTAGAGGATTTCTTACCAGACCAGACAGCCTCGTCGTTTTCCCGAGGATTGGCTGTGGACGTGAACTGCAGCCCAAAGAGCAGACCAAGGTGGACCCAACAGCACCACCGGGGCTCCTCTAGCGTGCCTTCAAAAACCACTGTTCGTTCAAGACAGGGACTTCTGTGTGGCTCAGCAGGGCCAGTTAGATTGCTGCTCGAGGGCTCAGTTAGAAGATTTGGGGGCCTGTTTTCTAGGATTCTAAACAGGTAATTCTTATAGAGTTCCTCAAAGGACACTGGATGATCACAGGTGTTTGAAAATAGACCTGGAACTATTTATAGGCTTTCATGTTTTTGCTGTTGTATTGTTTTGCTCTGTCTTGTTTTTGTGCTTATTATTGCCTCTCCATATCTATCTAGATAAGATAGGCAGGATAAACAATGCAGAGGAGAAAACAACAGGATAGAAGGTTCCAGGGGGACACAGGAGAAGGTGTGGTGGGGGGAAAGGAAGGGGACTGCTAACAAATCCACAGACAAGGGAAACACAAATGATCTAAAATCAGTGGTGAGGAGGGTGTAGGATGCCGGGTAGGGCTTGACCAAAGGCAATGGCAACCGACAGGAATTACTGAAACCCAAATGAAGACTGAAAATGATAGTAGGACAAGAGGAAAGTAAAAGGAAATAGGAAAGAACTAGGAGGCAAAGGACATTATAGAGGTCTAATGACAGGCATGTACATATGTAAATATATTTATAGATGTTGATGGAGAAATAGATCTATGTGCATGTATTTATAAGTTAGGTATTAAGGTAGCAGATGGACATTGGGCCTCTATTCAAGTACTTCCTCAATGCAAGAACACTTTGTTCTAATAACTTGGCATTCTGTGATGTTCACCTTCCCAACATGATCACTGAAGGCAAAATGGGTGCATAAGCAATCGTGGTAAAGAAAGCCAAGGGCTATCAAAAGATATAGTGTCTGGGGTCTTAAAGGTCTGAAGATAAACAAGCAACCATCTAGCTGAGAAGCAAAAAAGCCCACATGGAAGAAGCACACCAGCCTGTGTGATTGCAAGGTGTTGACAGGTTCAGGTATCAGGCATCAAAGACCCAGAACAAAAATCATATTGATGTGAATTAAGGGGAGGGCAAAGTGGAGACCCAAAGCCCATCTGCAGACAATTGCAGACATCCCCTTACAGAAGGGAACATACAACATTTCTCTAGTCCATTAATGCTTCCACTCCCCCACTATCATGATCCCAAATCTGCCTAACAAAACCAGCTAGATCAAAGCATGTACACTGGTACAGATAAGAGCTCGCAACACAGGTAATCCAGTACAGATAAACCCCTCAGTACCAATAATGAGAGTAGTAAAACCAGGCAGTAAAGGTAAGATGGGTGGAGAAAGGGGGAATCAATCACATGATCAATATATAACCCCCTCCCAGGGTGATGGGCAACAGAAAACTGTGTGAAGGGAGACATTGGTTGGTGTAAGACATGAAAAGAAATAATTTATAAATTATTGAGGGTTCATGAGGAAGGGGTAGGGGATGAGCTGATACCAAGGGCTCAAGTAGAAAGAAAATGTTTTGAAAATGGTCATGGCAACATATGTAGAAATGTGCTTGACGCAATCGATGTCTGTATGGATTGTGATAAGAGAGAGCTGTAAGAGCCCTCAATAAAATGATTTAAAGAAAGAAAGAAACCTTACTCCACATGCCCTATAACTTTGCTCTTGTCTCCAAATATATTTTATCACCCACCCCCCCAAAAAAACCCTGAAAGAACAAGTAAGAGGAACATGAAGATGTCAAAATTGCCATGCTGATATGGTGTAAATTAGAGTACAGAATTCATTGAAGAAGGGTCTTGTGGTTGTTAGCTGGTTTGAATCAGTTCCAACCCACGGCAATACTACAAATGATAGAACAAAATATTGTCCTCTGCTGTGCTATTCCGACAAGTACTACACCCATAGTTGTAGCCACCGTGTCCATCCATCTCACTGAGTGACTTTCCTTTCTCTCTGACCCGCTGTCCACATGATGTCCTTTCCCCAGGAATCCTTCTTTCTGATAACATGCCATCGCTGATTCTAAAGAGCATCCTAGCTGCACATTTCCAAGTCATCTGTCTGCTTTTCTGGCACTCCATGGGACTTTCAATATTCCTTACGATGATCATAACATGAATGCATACATTTTCATCAGCCTTTCTAATGCATTGCCTGGTTTTCACATGAAAATTGAAAATACCATAGCTTGAATCATGGGATGCTGTGTTAGTCCAGGTAGACTAGAGAAAAAAATCTAGGGAGACTTATATGTGTATAAGAAAGAGGTTTATATACAAAAGCAATTAAATGCGAAGTAAATATCCCATCCTAGTCCAGATCAAGTCCATAAATCCAATATTAGCCCATCTGTCTGATACCAATCTATGAAGAGGAGGATCAGACTCATGAAACACAATCAATGATGCCAAATGTAGGAAGACCACAGGCTTGTGGGTGAGAAGTCTTGTGGATCCAGTGACGGTGAAAACATCTCAGCACTGGCAGGGGTCTCCACTTGGCTCCTCCGGTTCCCAGGGCACAGAGTCCATCAGCCTAGTGCCATGTGTCTTGTGAGTAGAGTATCTCTCAGAGAGGGAGCCAAGAGATTATGTGTCTCCTGCCTCCAGGGAGGAAATACAGGAATTCCCAGAATAAGGAGAAGGCCATGCCTACACAGAGGCCTCATTGGTTATGACCAATGAGCCTAGACTCCACCCCTATACTCTCAATCTTCTCAAGTTCCAAATTGACACCAGATTATGTACCTACCACAGATGCTGGTCCTCAAAGTTCCATGTTTACCTTCAACACCTCAAAGGAGACTTGCACAGCCAATTTGCTCAAAGCTATGTTATTTGATTTCTGCACTGTTGCTTCAAAAAACATTGTTCATGAAATATAAAAGCCTGACAAATCCACTCTTCTTTTGGTTTACCATGATCTTATTTACTATCTGGTTGTGAGGACTTTTATTTTCTTATCTAGAGTTTTATTCCACACTCAATATTAGATTATTTTAATCAGTAAATGATTCAAGTCCTCCCTGCTTTCAGAAAGCACAGTAGTTTCATCTGAATATCTTAGGTTATTAATCCCTCTAAACTTGATGATAGCTACTTCTTCATATAGTCCAACTTTTCAGATCATTTCATGAGTACACAGATTGATCAAATACTATAAGAGGATACACCAGGCACACTCATTTCCTGATAAACCGTGTTGGGATCTGACAACTGCCTCTTGGTCTATTTACAGCTTCCTCATGAGCACAATGGAGAGTTCTAAAATTCCCATCTTGTATGATATTTGTCATAGTTTGTATGATCCACACAATTGAACCACTTTGCAGAGTCAATGAAACGCAAACATATTTTTGATATGCTTTGCTTTGAGCCAATATCCATTAGAAGCCTGCAAAGATATACCATGGTCCAAGTCCTCTTCTATACTTGGCAGCCTTCAGTTACTGGCAGCTCTCCATACATGTGCTGTTGCAACAAGTTAAAAATTTTCTTCAGAAAAATTGTGCTTTCTTGTGATATTTAGAATATTATTTTGTAATTTCCACTTTCTATTTTAGTCTTTATTGGGAATGGTCAGAAGTACAGATCTTTTCCCATCATTCGATTAGGTAGCTCTCATTATAGTTTTTTGACCTAGCTTAGTGAGTGTTTCTTGGACTTCATCAATTTGATAAACTTCAAATGCCATTCTCTCAATTTTTGGAGCTTTGTTATCAGCGAATGCCTTCAGCACAGCTAGGAATTTTTCCTTCATTATCATTAGTTCTTGATCATCTTTTTATTCTTGTAATGGCTCAATGCTGACCAATGGGATTTGCTACAGTGACTCTATGTATACCTTCTATTTTAACTTGGTGCTTCCCGCATTGTTCAATATATTGTCCAAGGATTTCTTCAAAAGAGCAATAAGAGACTTGAATTTTTGTGCAGTTATTTCAGTTTGAGAAGTTATCATGTTCTTTCTTTTGGGTTTTATAAGTCCAGATCTTTGCAATTTCATTATAATGCTTTTCTGAGATGTCCTTTGAAATTTTCTGCTGGGTTTTTTAAGATCATCATTTCTTCCATTTGCTTTAGCCACTCTATGCTCAAGACCAAATTTCAGAGTGTCTTCCTATATCCCCTTTGATCTTTATTTTTTTTCCATTCCTGCCTTTTAAGATAGTCCCTTGTTTTCTTCATGCACATTGTTCTTGATGTTATCCACACTTGTGTGGTATGCAGTCATGAGCATTCAATGAGTCAAATCTGTTCTTGAGATTGTCTCTAAGTTTAGGTGGGGTATATTCATTCTTTATTTGGATTCTTTTGGACTTATTTTAATTTTCTTGAACTTCAACCTGAGCTTCGATATGAGCAATTGAGAGTCTGTTCCACAGTTGGCCCCTAGCCTTGTTTGGGCTGATAATCTTGAGCTTACAATTTGTCTCTCCCCATAAATGTACTCTACTTGATTCCTGTGTATCTCATTTAGTAAGGTACATTTGTTTAATTTCTGTTAATGTCATTAAAAAAGTGTATGCATTAGAAAATCATTGGTTTTGCAAAATCCTATTAAAATTTTCTACCTTCCATTTATTACCAAGGCTACTGTTCCTTACTCTTTGTTTCCAACTTTCACATTCCAATCAGTAGTAATGATTAATGAATCTTGATTACAGATTTGATTAATTTCAGACTGGAGATGTTGGAACAATTCTGCAATTTGTTCAACATTATAGTTGGTGCATGAATATGAATAACAGTTGCATTAACTGATCATCCTTGTAGGCTTTTAAATTTTTTAAGTATTTTAAAATCATTTTATTGGGGGCTTCTACAACTCTTATCAATCCATACATCCATCCATTGTGTCAAGCACATTTGTACAGCTGTTGCCATAAGCTTTTCTTTCTACTTGAGCCCTAGGTGTCATCTCCTCATTCCCCCCCTCCCTCGTCCCTCCCTCCTGAATCCTTGATAATTTATAATTTTTTTCATGTCTTACACTGTCCAAAGTCTCCCTTCACCTAATTTTCTGTTGTCTGTACCCCAGGAAGGGGGTTATATGTAGATCATTGTGATTGGTTCCCCCTTCCTCCCCTACCTTCCTCTTCCCTTCCTGGTATTGCTACTCTCATAATTAGTCCTGATGAGTTTACCTATCCTGGATTCCCTGTGCTTCCAGTTCTTATCTGTACCAGTGTACATCCTCTGGTCTAGCCAGAATTGTCAGGTAGAATTGGGATTATTATGAGGGGGGGACGGGCCAGGAAGCATTAAAGAACTAGAGGAAAGTTGTTTGTTTCATCAATGCTATACTGCACTCTGACTGGCTCATCTCTTCCCTGCGTCCCTTCTGTAAGGGGATGTCCAGTTGCCTACAGATGGGCTTTGGGTCTCCATTCTGCACTCCCCCTCTTTCACAATGATATGATTTTATGTTCTTTGATGCGTGATACTTGATCCTATCAACACCTCATGATCACATAGACTGGTGTGCTTCTTCCATATGGGCTTTGTTGATTCTCAGCTAGATGGCCACTTGTTTATCTTCAAGTCCTAGATGCTATATCTTTTGATAGCCAGGCACCATCAGCTTTCTTCACCACATTTGCTTATGTACCCGCCTTGTCTTCAGCGATTGTGTCAGGAAGGTGAGCATCATGGAATACCAATTTAATAGAACAAAGTTAGTGTTCTTGCATTGAGGGAGTACTTTTAAAAGGCCTGATGTTCATCTGCTACCTTAATAATAAACCTATAAATATGTGCACATAGATCTATTCCCCATTGTCATATATAAATATATTTATATATGCACATGCTTTTTTTTAGACCTCTATAAATGCCCTTTGCCTCCTAGTTCTTTCCTCTATTTCCTTTTACTTTTTTCTTTTCCCACTATCATGTTCAGCCTTCATTTGGGTTTCAGTTACATTGCCCTTGATCAAGCCCAACTCGGCCACCTACATCCTCCTAACCCAATTTTGGATCACTTGTTTTTCCTTTGTCCCTGGGTTTGTTAACACCCACTTCCTTGCCCCCTCTTCCCCCTCTCCCAAGTCTCCCAGGAACCATCCTCCTTTTTTTTTTCTCCTCTGGATTGTTTATCCCACCTATCTTATCTAGATAGTCATGCAGAGATATAATATGCATAAAAAACAAGCCCAAGCAAAACAAAGCAACAACAACAGCAACAACAAAAAACAAACACCAACAACAAGCTAAGGACATACAAAAGAAATGCCTGTCAATAGTTCAAGGTCTGTTCATTGATATTTAGGAGTGTTAAGCTTTATAGATATTATACTATCACAGACCTCATTATTTATCAACATACAGTTTGAAATGTTCTTTTAGATGATGAATGTCACCTTATTCCTCTTGAATTTTTTAGTCCTGCATCTCACTACACACTACCAGAGTCAATGCTGACTCATATGATGCTGTAGGGCAAGATAGAACTGTCTTGCGATATTCCAAGACTGTTATCCTTTATGGGAATAGAAAGCCCCATCTTCCTTCCATTCCTGATATAGTAACCTTCACCCCCCCCCACTCACCCCCGCCAAAAAAAGTATCTTATAAAGTGGTTAATACCAAACCATATCAGTTCATTAACACCTTCTGGCATTCCATGTCATTTTTGGTTGACTTCTGATTTTCCTAGTTTCATGCTTCATACGTGATTTGTTATTAATGGACATTTGCAGCTGTTTCTTTTCATTTGCAGTGATTTTCTGGAAGAGTTAGAGATGGATAGCCATCCAGAATGGTATAGGTCTAAATGGATGACATATCAAGAAACAATAACTTCACATTTTGATAGTTTATTTAGTAAAGAATTCTACATGGAAAGAGTTTGACCTACAATGATAAGTGCCTATGAGTAGGGCGGGAGAGGGACACAGGAAACAAGGAGCTAACAATGAGGAGGAGAAGAAAAATGATCTGAAATTACTGTGGTGATGATCGCACAGATCTTAATGTGGTTGAATGATTGCACTGTATGATATGTGAAGTCTATGTCAATGAAATCATTTTAAAAACATTTCCATGATTTTTTAGACTTTATGTATAAACACTAACTTAGTGCTTATATACATGGGTGTTTACATCTCCAACATAATGTAAATAAAATACACTTGTGCTTGCCTTTACAAACATACATGTATATCTTTCTCTCTTGGTTTGTGTATATATATTGTAAATACACATACACATATTTAATCAATTAAGATAAAAAAGAAAAGCTATGATAACATTTCAATCTCCAAATTTTAGGATTTCAATTTAATACAGGTATGTTATGCTAAATTGTATAGAGGAGTAAAATCAGTGAATATATATATATATATATATATATATATATATATATATATATATATATATATAATTCAGTCACTACATCTAGCTCAAAAACCAGAATTTCCGGTCATATGGGGTGATCTCCCAGAAAGACAGATGTGACTTCAAGTTATTCAATGCTACACATCAGTGATTTGGTGCTGAAACTAGGACAGGATAACGATAATTAGCACATCTATCAGAAAGGAGAATACACAACTTTCCATTGTCATTGTTCCTAGGCAGTAGTAAAATTCTACTGATATGACCTTATGTAGACCTCTGAGCTCTAATGTAAGACTGATAGTATTTTCTAGGCGGTACCGCTTGCATGCTTTTCTCAGTGACCTCTGACTGCAGTACTGGGGGAATTCTTTCTCTTTTTACAATCTTTCTTCACAATAACTGAGATGGGATTGTAGCACTATGATTTTCATGTGGCAATACAGGTTTTTAATTTGCTTTGCTTGGTCTCCACATTTTAATTTGATGGACTTCAATTATTTAAAAGTCCTTAGTAATTAAGGAAGAATAATGGGCAAGAGCATTTCTGTAGGGAAGGTCAAAAAGTTTTATCAGACCATTTTAGCCAGACTTCTAAAGCCACACTTCCAAACCGACTTATCAGTATAATGCCAACCACCTGATCTCTGTTTATTGCTCTCCTGTGTTTTATGTGAATGAAAGAAACAAGCATTAATTATACATTTTGTAAAATTTCATCAATAGTAATTATTTTATCTAATTTTCTAATGGTATCATTTTACTAATGTATCTAATAAAGATGGTTTTGTAAGTCCTGTCTCCCCAAGGCTGCTTAAGTGGCTGTGAAGCATGTCTGTCTTAATGGAAATCTTTGGCAGGTGAAGAGTTTTGAATGCTACAGTGAATTAGGCTCATCACATTTATAATTCACACAGGGTATTATAAAAGTGAATTGTTTCATGCTAGTCAAAGTTTTCATTTTGTGCATTATCAAGAAAATTCCAGTTCCTTAGAATGATATAAATGTGAATAAAACTGTATACATATACAGATATTCTGGGTTGAGTGGTGTCCCCTTGTGGTAGCTATATAATTGTTTGTCAATTTGAGAGGATTAAAAGTGAAGGGGCAGAGTCTAGTCTGTCAATCAGGCTATAGCCAATGAGGCCTTTGTGTGGGCTAGTCTTCTCCTGAGGATTCTGGGAATACTTGTATTCCTCCTTGGAGTCAGGAGACTCTCTGTCTCTGTCTCTCTCTCTTCCTCTCTCCCTCTCTCTCTCTCTTCCTCTCATCAATCCCTATGAGACATTGCTGTGGATAAGACACATGAAGAAAGGCTAACTGAGCCAGACCTCTGGAGCCATTGAAGCCACATGGAGCCCCCTGCCAGCACTGAGATGCTTATAGTGCCACTGGCTCCACAAGATTTCCCACCCACTGGCCTGTAATATTCTTGCATTCAGTGTCATTGCATGTGTTTCATGAGTCTGAAGACTTTATAGATAGGTATCAGACATATGGACTAATATCAGACTTATCGACTTGATCTGGACTGGGCTGGGATATTTTCTCTATATACAACTGCTCTTGTATATAAAGTTCTTTCTTATAGACATATGTGTTTCCGTGGATTTGTTTCTCTAGTCAATCTGGACTAACTAACCCTTCAAATTCCTGCCTACCTGGAACTTCAAAATGAGACTACTTGAATACAAGATTTTAGCCGATGTATTTGTTCAGATGAATTCCTACTAGGCTAGGGTGGGCCTTAAATTCAATAGCTTTTTTCCCTTAAAACAGAAATATGTGAAGCCAGAGATATAGAAAGAAGAAGATGCCATGCACAGATGAAGGCAGATATTTGAATGACGCAACTGTAAACCAAAGAGCAGCAGCAATTGCCAGCAAGCAGTGAAGCAAGGAAAGATTCTTTGCAAGAGCACGCAGTGGAAATGAGGCCATTCTGTCACTGTGCTTTCAGACTTTCAGACTCCAGAACTGTGAGGCAATACATTTCTGTCACTGTGAGCCACTCACTTGGTGGCAATTTATTATCATAGCCCCAGGAAATAAATACAGTGGGGATTAAATTTGGGAGGATAGAACATTTCAAACAAGATTCAGAAAAGTTAACATAGAAAGACCATGAAAAGAGAAGGGCCGTCTTGGGCATGGTCCAACGGGAAGACTTTTCTCTCCTTTCCTTCCAGCCTCTCTAGACCATCCTCCCACTCTGAACCCCATGTATCTACAGCAGCAGCAGGACTAACTGCCTCCATTCTAGTTTCTTCCTCTGACGTTGACCGTATAGGGCAGCCCACTAAAGTGTATCGTTGGCTTTCTGAGGCTGCAATATTTAAGGAAATTGAATAGCAAATATTTTACTTACAAAGACTGGTGGGTCAAAGCCACCAACCTTTCCGTTAATAGTCCATGGCTGAACCACTATTCCAGCAGGACTGCGTACAGCAAGGAGAAAGGGCTCACACTCTTGTGGCTGACGGGTCTTTGGGGGAACAGGCAGAAGCTTTGCATGGCACGCTGTGCAGTGAAGTGTGCAAACCCTGGGATATAAAGCAGGATGGCGAAGATCCTCAGGGTACTATGCCCAAGGTGCAATGAGAGGCATCATCTGTAGACGTTTTCTATTCTGCCCAGGTAGCTTAAGAGCCAGGGAGAACCGTTGGTAAGGAAATATTGCCCTTGGATGTCTGTTTGCTGGAAGTAATTGAATCATCTTTCACGATTGCCAATGCTATGCTTGTCTCATGTGTACACATTGATCAGGCTACAGGAAAATAGCATGTATGTGGAGTGGAAGATACCACTGGGTCAATTTTCATCCCAGTACTCTGGTGTTTGTTCAGGGTATGGAGTTGGCCTTTTAGGTAGCCTACAGATGCGATGTACACCTTGCGGTGTCTTTTGTCTGTACTTATCCTGATGTAGTATTGCAAGTTAATTTCTGATGCACATTTTCTGTGAGTTCTTCTCTAGAAACAAAACAGCATCAAGATTGTGCTTAGCCAAAAGGGTATTTTCTGATTATAGAATCTTTATTGATGCTACACACCAACTTTTGGTGATACCTATTTGCTAATATCATGAATCTTGTTCATTGTGGCATCTTTATTATCATTCCCCCCGTTTTATCACTTATATCATAAATAATTGTATACACATGTACATATAATTTCTCCTAATGAAGCATAATCACTGATAGCTAATTTTTTATTCTGACCTGTCTCATTCAATTAATTCTTTTAAACATACTTTTCCATGAGTGTTTCAGTAAAAAACTTGTATAAATTACCAAGGGTTCGTGAGGGAGGGAGGGTGGGGAGGGAGGGAAAAATGAGCTGATATCAAGGGCTCAAGTAGAATGAAAATGATTTGATGATGATGATGGCAACAAATGTGTAAATGTGCATGACACAATGGATGGACGGATAGATTGTGACAAGAGTTGTATGAGCCATCATAAAATGATTTAAGGGAAGAAAAAGAAAATATTGTATACAATAAGAAATAATACTGTTAATTGCCCATAGCTTGTCCCTGACTCATGGAGACCCTTTGTGTAACAGAGCAAAATAGTGTTTAGTTCATCTACACAATGATTGGCAACCAGACAACGTTCTGTGAAGTTTAGGATTTTCTTTGGCTAATTCTTGGAAATTGATTGCCTGCTTATTCTACCTATTCTGTCTTTGTCGGGAAACTATATCATGGCTGACTTGGCTAATATATGAAATATAGGTTTCCTGGTCTCCATAATAATATACAACCTACCACAGTATGACAAAAAATGACAGGTAAGTGGTGGAATAAAACATGAACTTTTAAAAAATTAATAATTTATCTCTCAAACTTTAGTTTAAGATCTATCATCTGTTTTATTCTTTACTAAGAATGCTTTGGGGTACAGTATAGCACCAATGAAACACCCAGCATTACTCTAGTCCTTTATAGCCCCCCCTCACCCCTATCATGACCCCAGTTCTACTTTACATATACAGCTAGACCAGAATATGTGCACACTAGTACAAATAGGAGCTCTCACCACGTGGAATCCAGGACAGATGAACACCTCAGGAACAGTACTGGGACTCATGATACCATAAATGCAGGGGAAAGGTGGGGAGGGAAAGAGGGAACTGACCACCATGATGAACATATTACCCCCACGCCTACTGACAGCGGATGGGGTAAGATATGAAAATAATTTATAATTTATCAAGGGTTCATGAGGATGGAAGGGTGGGGAGAGGAGGAAAAAAAGAGGAGCTGATACTAGGGGCTCAAGTAGAATGAACATGTTTTGAAAAGGATGATGGCAACATCTGGACAAATGTGTTTGATACCATGGATGTGTGGATTGTTATAAGAGCTGTCCGAGCCCCCAATAAAATGACTTATTAAAACAAAATATAAAGCTTTGAAAATGCTGGTAGTACGGTGAGTAAGGACTCGGATGCTCCTGGAAAGATCCAAGGTTGACCACTCTCTGAAGGAGGAGGCTGTGGCGATGTGCTTTCATGATGATTAAGAGGTTAAACACAAAACAAAATAACCCGACACGGCAGATCTACGTCGCAGAGAATCGCTCTGAGTCATCATTGACTATTCCAGTGCAGCATTTTGGAGGGGTTGTTTTAAGCAGGTTTGAGGTACTCTTTTTGGTGTTTATCTTTCCAAGCATTTTAAGGGACTCTTTGATAGGAGAACGGGTAACAACAGCTTAATGATGTCTTTTCAATGGACACAAAGAGATGTTGTTACACAGTGTTACAGTCATAACGACCTGCAGGTTTCAGTGCTTTTCAACAGCAATTACTGGACACTTGCTATAATTATGAAATTCTCATAACTACTCAAGAAATTAGGCAATAAAAATAATAAAGATAAATAAAACTCACTGCAATTCGGAATCATACAAACCCACAGGACAGACTAAAACTGTCTCTCTAGGTTGAAGTTGTAGATCTTTATGGGAGTACAAAGCCTCATATTTCTCCCTCAGGGAAGCTGGTGCATCCGAACTACGGACTTCTCATAGCTAACAGCTAAACGCTTAATCTACAGGCCTCTGGGGTTTCTAGCTAATGTTTAATCACTTTGTAAATAAGTAATTTAACCATTTAGTCAGTTATGTATTTTAATAAAAGGACTACAACCAAGGAAGAGACAAGTCTCTATTACAATTCTCTCTGATTCCAGTATCATTCCTTTTACACCCTACACATCAACTTTATGTTACACAGACCGACTGGCCCAACTGCAGCGCTTACTGCATGCTAAGTGATTAAAAGTGGAGTTTGACTTCCTAGATCTAAATAAGTTCTATACCCCAAAGGGTCTACATTTCCACCTAGATAGAGTTTAGCAATATATTGACCAACTTGTTTCTCAAATTATATTAAAAGTCCGTGATGACTTTTAAAAATCTTTGGAATGAAAAGAACTCTAAACGGGAGCTAATATTCTTCTGTGCTCTCTAATGTCCTTTCTGTAACAGCCAAGGGAATAATTGCTTTTACAGAGCTACTGGGCTAAGGCTTTCCTCTGCCTATAGACAGGCATCTGCTGCTGACTGTCTGCAGGTATTTGCCTGGGGGAAGCTATTGAATGTCAGTGCAAATCAGGGCAGGTTCCTTAACAGTAGAAAGTCACTGCCATGAACCTTCCAGGCATAGGTATATTTTAAGACAGTGGGTGCTGCACATTCTGTCAATAAGTTTACATTACTAGTAACTAATATTTTATCTTGATTTTAGTTGTTCTCTAATTTCTTTATAATATTCTTTGTTTTAATATGTATAAATTTAAGAAATAAAAGTGCCAGTAATTGTTGTATATATTATATGATACTAATTTTAACTTAGTAATTACTAATTTTAGCTTAGCTATAGTATGTTTCTTAGCCAATTAAATGTTGAAAATTTTATAAGATGATCATTGTAATTGATAGTTAATGTACTAATTCCTCCACTGCTAAATTTTGGAAATTTATCCTAGAACTACTTTTTATATGTGCATTTTAATTTTCTTTAAAAAATCCCAGAAACACTCTCCTAAAGTGTCACTATCACTTACATATTGTATCAGTTACATTTTTGTTCTTCAAAAGAAATTGTATATATTTCAAATTACTTGGGACCTAGCCACCTACCATTCTAAATAATGTTTTCTTCTTCACAAGTAGCACAATGTGCTAATTAACTGTTAAGAGTTTGTGGTAGGGGGTTGAAGAATTAAAATGTTAATGTGTTAGGTTGGGAAAAAAAACCCACATTAAAAAATGCATTCACTTTACTATTCCTGATGGAACAAAAGAAAAATATTAGTAAACTCATTATGCTAAAAGGAAACAATGTCACCTTTTAAATTATAATCTAAACGAGACTTTATGAAACACAGGCACACTCACACTGAAATAGACTCGATTGTTCTTAAAGAAAACCAATATTGGCATCAAATGCATAGTATCAGCAATTCTCAATTATTCACATTATTTTCCAGTTATGTGTGGGGTTTTTAGACTTGAGGCTATAATTTCCGTTTAAATAGTGTCTTCTGAGCTCTCAAACATAGCCTTTCCATGATCAGTAGTTACCAAAACAAGAGAAAATGGAACTCACAACCTTGGAGATTAAGACTTACTTACAACCCATTGACAAATTGTATCAACATATTGGAAAGCAGAAATGATTACTAGACCTAGATGAGATGTCACCTCTTGTATCTGCTGGAGGCATAGCAGGGTGCACAAAGCAGGACCTATGTCACACACAGTAAGCATTAAAAGGCAAGAGTAGATCATCCTGTATGATTAGCCAGGGAGTAGAGAATCTGGAATTTTAATTTTCACAAAAGCAGTAAAGATGCTTTGGTAGAAATAGAAATTGACAGCGTGAGTTAGGAAATGCAGATTTTATTTTATTTTTATTTCTTCATTATTTTTCAAAATATTCCAAAGCCAGTTTGGGCAGAAAGCACAGGCTGGATTTTGTATATGTGTATGTGCTGTCAAGTTGATTCCAATGTCATGTGTTTGGGTGTGGAACTGTAGGCTTTACAAGGATGAGGTTTTGTAGAACCAAATTCTAAGGCCACTCTTCCAAGACACCTCTGAGTTGGTTTGAACTGCTAAACTTTTGGCTAATAGCTTATCAACTACTAATCTAGTCAGAGATTCTGTGAGCACAACAGCAAGAACAGCCTCTACACTCCGTTGGTTGGCAAAGATCACCCCTTGGTGCATCAATGTTCATTCAAGAATGTTTAACTATAAAAATCAATAAAACTTATATGCCGCACCTCCCACTATCATGATCCCAATTCTACCTTAAAAATCTTTCTAGACCTGAGCATGTACACTGGTACAGACAGGAACTGGAAACACAGGGAATCCAGGGTGGATGATCCCTTCAGGATCAGTGGTGGGATTGGTGATGCCAGGAGGGTGGAAGGAGGGTGGGGTAGAAAGGGGGAACTGATTATAAGGATCTACATATAACCTGTCCCTGAGGGATAGACTACAGAAAAGTGGGTGAAAGGTATAGGAGGCCTCGGCTGGTCAAGGTGTTTATTGGTGGGTGACCAATTTGTCCCCTGTGCCCCCGTGTCTTTGCAGACAAAAGCATTGCAAAATAACTGTTATTTATGACCTTGCAGCTAAAATCATTGAGAGATAACTCAGTTGTTTATGACCTCTTTAAGATTCTTTTGAATCTTGCATATCCATGTGCTTGTCTTAGAACATAGTTATTCAAATGTTAAGAAAGTGTGGCTATTTAAGTAACATTTGTATAGATAAGAATTTAGGAATTTTTTAAAGTTCTTTGATGTTTGTTCTGTAACCATTCCCTTGTAAGAAGAGTATAAAAACCAAGCTTTGAATACTTCAGTCCATCAGACTGTTGTCCATCAGTCCTTCAGACTGTTGTCCTCCCAATCCCAGGCTTTGTAAATGTCTCCTCCTTTTCCTTTCATCTGCTCTCCTTATTTCAGATGCAGCTTAATGTGGGATAGCTGGTCTAATCACCCGCATGAAGGGACACATTAGACAGTGTAAGATATGACAAAATAATAATTGATAAATTATCAAGGGTTCATGACGGAGTGGGGAGCGGGGAGGGGGGGCAATGAGGAGCTGATGCCAGGGACTTAAGTGAAGAGCAAATATTTTGAGAATGATGAGGGCAATGAATGTACAAATGTGCTTGACACAATTGATTTATGTATGAATTGTGATAAGAGTTGTATGAGCCCCGAATAAAATGATTTTAAAAAATCAATTAAACTAAAAAATTTGGCAGCATAGCAGGCTATAAGGTCAACATATAGAAATCAATTGGCTTCTTGTGCATTAAAGAAGATGCCACCAAAAAAGGTATTAAAAGAACCCTAACTTTTACAATCAGTATAGAAAAAATGAAATGCTTAGGAAAATATTTTACCAGAAACACAAGAT